>NW_019174280.1:19211891-19416556 GCF_002260705.1 Seriola dumerili
AGAAAATGGGAAGGCAATCTGGCCTTTAAATCTTCCGACAGCGAAGAGATATATGTAGAAACAGTGACATTTAAAGGCACAATCATTGGCTCGAATGTAAATAAAAAGGTAACCTTGCCACCAAAATTTAAAACCAGTACAGGAGTTTTAGTACATAAAAAAAAAAATCTAAGTTTTTATTATTTTCTGATGCTGTTAAGGATTGTCTCCTTCAGTAATGTTTCTAGAGTGAAGCAGGCCTTTATATTGAAAAATAATTACCAATACCTATATTTTATGTATGGATCCATGTCCCAGGTTAAATTTCTTTAATTATATCCCTTGTTATAATTGTGGTTTGCATGGCCAGAAAGTGCTGATGGGGCCTTTTAATGGACCGATATGTGACCATTGGTGACATAGAGATAAAGGATGAAATGGTTGAATATGACATGTATGATCATGTCCAAGAATATTAGGCCAAATGATCATTATCATTATTATCATCATGGTTGCTATTACTAGTATTACTATTACTGTCATACTCTAAACCCTAGCAAAGCTATTATAGAAAGTGCCAGTAGTCTGGAGTCCATATATTGCAAAGCCTCAGAAATGAATAGGCTCTCTCACACACTCACACACACACACACACACACACACACACACTGATGGATACCGTCTTATTCCAGGGAGATAATTGGCTGCATTTTCCAGCCAGTAGGGCCCCTCGTTTTCAGAGAGGTTTCTCTCTCTTTCTCTCGCACGCGCGCAGGGGGAATAGAATCGTGCCTCGCGGGCCCGCTTCTGCAGTGGGGATCTACCGCCGGTGTGCTAATGACGGGAGAGCGCGAGACACACAGAGAAAAGTAGAGAGAGACTGAAAAAGAAAGCTAATGAGAAAGAGAGAGACCGGGAGAGAGAAAGAAAACAGGGAGCTGGAGAGAGCGAGTGAGAGACATAGAGAGAGACTTGGAGGGGGGTGGGGGGGGATTTCTCCCGCGGGCTCAGTTGACCCGTGGAGCGGAACACCGCGTGACGCAGGTGCAGAGTTCAGCACCCGCATGTCCGCGAGCGATTCCCGCTCAACAAAGACAAGAAGCTGCCGAGCATCAGTGGCTACAACAACAAGGACGACAGGTTGGCTGGAACAATAAACAAACAAGCCAAAGAAAACAAAAGCAACAAACACCAGGAGAAACGCCACTCACAAATTAAGTCAGACACTATCCTTTAATTAAATGACATTGTCATTTTAAACATTGAAAGGACCTCAATCTAAAATAATGTAATGACATTTTAATGATAGCCTACATTTTTCTGTTGTGGATTAATCAAACTGAGTGGAAAGCTTCAAATAATTCACTGAAGATAGCCATGCTATTAAAATGCTTTTGATTTGGTGGAATTAAAATCAAAACATTTACCAACTATTTTTTATGGCCTTGGTCTGTAAACAAAAAGTAGGTCTGTGGTGATGACTAAATCTAAGCAACCACCAGCAGGGCTTAAAATGTGATGATTACATTTAAGAAACTTTACTGGTGCACAAACTCAGCTTGGTGTTAATGAAGAAGAATTATAGATGCTGTAGTTTATAGAGGATTTTAATTTTTCCAATTCAAAAACAGCTAATGAGACCATACAAATCCTAGAGTGTAATTTGAGCATAATAAAAAATTATATTAAACAAAATTTTAGCATTGAATAAAACAATTAAAATGCAATTCATTTGTGGCATAAATCAAGTCATCAGTGTGTTTTAACATGAGAATCCAAGTAGGAGTAACATCAGTGGCTGGTGAAGGAATTCTTACTACTGCCAACAAAGGTTTTTTTTTTTCTTCTCTCAATTCTCTGTATCAAGCCCCAGGCCTCTTGAAAATGCTTCAGTCAAGGCTCTGTCTGTGCAGAAACTACCTGGTGCTCACAAATGAGTCTTCCAAGTTCATGCAAATCTGGTTTTGGGGAATTTCCCTATAACATCTTGTGTAGGATATTACAAATATTACAGATTTTATTCATAAAAGGCCAAATATATATTGCACATTTGTAAGGCACACACAGAAAAATGCACCATTTTAAAGAGTTATTCCTCGATAATATAGATGTTCATTAGCAAAAAAATTGTATAACATTTAATGTTGACTAAAACTTTTTAAATTGTGTGATTTCTTTGTATTCTTTTTTTTTTTCAATGGTCACCACCATTGCAGTGATGCAGAGCAGTGATTGTTTAGTGTTTTTTTTTTAAAATTATATACAACAAAAAAATTTGGACTCATCATTAGATACTAATACCACAAATCAAACCTCATTTAAATCCTTAAAAAAAAATGCTTGTCACTTACTGTTTTAATGTGTTGTTTGCTACTCTCCACTGAAACCCTGCAAACTCTCAAATTAACAAATACAAGTTAATATGAACCGAGAGTAAAAATGAAAATATAACATTCCAGGCGAACACAGGAGTCAGTGGAGCTTTCTAATGCAATTATCCAGCTCCCCTCTGTGTATTATTCTACTAACAAGACATCCATTCACAGCCCTCTGTGAGTTTCTGGCATGGAGAAATTATTCCGACTTCTGCAGCTAAGACCAACGACAGAATATGAGAATTGAAAAGAGATGTATCATGGCGCTGTGACACTGTTGAGGCATTACATTACAGAGAAGACCAGAACGCGAGAAGCCAAAAGTCTGAGGCAGGATGAGTAGAAAAGGTTGGGGTGGGACAGTCCCCAGATCTCACTTCTATAGACCTCCACATCTGGATTATTACAGGTGTGGATTTTCGGCATATTACATAAATTGTAATAACTTGTGAAAAAGTATCAATTCTGCATGGGTTTGAGATCGTCTGTCAAAGTTTGTTTTTGTATGTCTGATCAGGGTGAAAAACAACACTTCCTGTGCACCAGGGAAAAGTCCAGCAGCTGCAGAGTGTTTAAAACAGCAAATGAGCGTTCAGGAGCTGGATCTCATATGAATCACTTATGTCTTTGATGAATTAGTCTTAATGGGGAGCAAAATTTATTTTTATGAAAATGTCACAGGTTGTTACTTTAATGAGAGGACCAGCGGAGGGTAATCCAGTTATGAGCATGGACTGAGCTTATGAGGACAATGAGAACGTTTGATAGATGCCAAGTGTGAGAGAAGTGGTGACGGTCTTTTCTATATGCTGCCTGTCTGTCCGCCTGTCTATCTGCCTGTCTGCCTGTCTGTCTGTCTGTCGTTTTGGCTGGGAAGTGAGGGAGCAGACCCCCATCAGCAAAGCCCCTCAGCATTCTGTCACGCAATGGGCTGTAAAAATGCTTATCCAACACACACACACACACACAAACACACACACACACACAGGTTATGCAGCACACAGACAACCGATTGCTGGTCGGGAGTAATTCCTGCTCGGGGCACTGTGCTCCAGGCAAGGCAGGCGCGTGCTGGATATTTCATTATTCATTAATTTACTGTTTAACAAATCCTGTCATTACTGAGCCCGAGCCAAGTTCACTCACACACACACACACACACACACACACACACACACACACACGCAAAACACACACTCACAGCAGTGGGTGTCAGGCATGGCAAATCGGCCTGTTTGATCCCGGCCTCCTCAACAAACGGGGAGAGAGCCATGAATAATAAGAAACGTGAAGCCTCGCCGGAACGAGGGAGCGTGACACTGTCTCACAAAAAGCCCTTTAGCGTGGAGCGGAGCTCCGCCGAGGCCTCACCGAGGGCCCAGGGTTCATTATATGAAAAGACAAAACAAACAGTTGGCACAACCGTGATCGATATGAAAAGGCAAAGCTCCCACACACACAAAAGGCAAAAGTGAATCAGTCATGTTTGACAAAAGACGGCGCACCGTTTCCTTTCTGCACACGGAGGAGCGTAGCATGGCTTCTGTTTAGCATTTTTACTACTGAGTCCACTAATGGGATCAGGATTAAAGCTGTAAATATGTTTCTGGCTCATCCATCCCCATTTTTGGCTCAAATCCCCACAAAAACAAAGGAGTATCTATGTGAGTTTCCCATGAAACAGTTGAATGTATATAGAACGATGAAGTCAGACACTACAATAATGACTTTTTGCTTTCCCTTTTCAGTCTAGTTCACTTAATTAATTAAGAGAGGAAGCCTCGAGGCTACACATATTCATTATTTCAGAAAGAAAAACATGTATCATAAATATTATAATGATATATTTGAGTTGTACAAGTAAATTTTTATTCTAAATCACTCTGTAACCAAAACCACCGCGCCAGACTGTGTGGCGTGCAGCTGGAGAAGGTGGAGAAAGGTGACCAGAGACTTGACAACAGGCATGCAGTGAACACGAAGGGTTAACGCCTTCAAGTCCTGGCACTGAATGCCACAGCGAAAGGATAAGGCTGTCGGTCCAAGGAGAAACAACTTTATTTCTTGATCTTCCGCCCTCAAGTACGCCGCGGTCTGTGGGTGGCCACAGACTTGATGTCATTAACATGTGACATATGTAGAGCTGACTGGGAGTGGCTGGAGGCCAGTGTTTGTCTTCGCCACTGTTCCTGTGTGTGCAGGGGCCAGGCAGGCTGAGTCTGGGCTTTGTCAGCAGTCAAGAAGCCAGCCACAGCCAGGCCGCTGTCTGCTGCTGTTGATAGTGAACACGTTTATCAGTATGCATGACCGACAGTGTGCATGAATGTGTGTTTGCCGTTATAGCTCAGGGCAGGAGGTTGGATGGTAGTGGTGGTGGGTGGGGTGGGGGGTGGGTGGGGAGGTCTGGCTGGCTGTTCTATCAGGGGGGTCCTTGTTGGTTGTGTGGTCAGGGACACAGGCAGTCCGGGTCCCTTAAGGTTGGACTGAAGACACTGAGTTGAAGTGACACAGCTGCTGCTGCTGCTGAGGCAAGGCTGCCTCTCCAGACGGGTCAAGGTTACACAGAGGAGAACACATCTCTGCCACATAGCTTCTCGCGCTCACTTACACACATCAACACCCACATACCAACACAGGAACGCGAAGCAAACTCCCTCTAAGCCACCAAGGTCAGAAACCCCTGGCGACTCATACATTTATAAGGAGAAAGCTTCATATGTTCATCACTATATTTCAGCATCCTTGTCATAGTATCAAGTCAATGTTGATTGATGCTGACATGCCATTGCGTATCATCAAAAGATCCAACCCATTCGAATATAAGGGATGACGCCTGCTTACATTTTCTTCTACATCTGCTCAGGTCACATGACCTACCACTCACGACTGTTGAACCTGCAGCCTTCTAAACTTTAAAGGAACATTATCACATTTTGGTAAATACACTTTCTTGCCAAGAGTTAGATGAGGAGATCAGTACCGTTCTCATATCTGCAGCCAGGAGACAGTTAGCTTAGCTTAGCATAAGGACTGTAGACAGAGGGAAACAGATAACCTGGCTCCACCCATAGAATCTACAGATCATTAACCATGCTATATCTTACTTATTTGAACGTATGTTTTTATATTCTATAGGGTGTTATGTGCCTGACTACTTATTGGTCAGGTGTAGTAAGTTTCCGCTGCTTGCCTAGCAACCTCACCATGACAACGAAAACTCCAGTTGTGTCCCCATGATCTGTATCCTTCGGTGGGACGCGGTCTACGAAGAACGCCATAGACCACGGTAGCCAAACTGAAATGAGACGGTCTGGCCTACGGAGGATTTTCCGTTTTTGCATCCAAAGCTGTGCCCGCCGATTCTGTTGCCTAGCAACCGTGACACATAACTAACCAGGCCGCATTTGAAGGAACCTTCAAAATGGGACAGTCTAGTCGCGTCGCCATGACGCAATCGGTCTTCAAATGCAGCCTCCGAGGAATGCAGCCCCTGATTTGTGACACAGCTAAAGACTGTAGACAGAGGTAAAACAGCTAGCCTGGCTCTACCCATAACTAGAAAACTGCTTGCATAGCAACCTCACCATGACAACAAGACTGCTCAAACTCCCAGCCAAACATTCATTTTGTTTTTTGACACATTTAAGTTTACTTTGAGTGGCAAAGCAGACAGTGATGTGCACCAGTGTTCACCAAGAGCGCGGCGGTCTGTCTCTCTCTCACCGTACACAGTAAGTGTCAGTCTAGATGTAACTAGACCTTAACCCCCACGTGTTTGCCATGACCACAAGCATGTGAGAGAAAAGTAGGCTGCTGTTCTTCATGAGATTTCCTCCATTTTTTCCCGTTAAAGTTTTTCTTGGGGAGTTTGTCTGATTCATGTGCACATCACCTCTATTGGACTCCAGCTTGTGAGTGTATGTGCATTATTAACTCCCCGTTTACTGACACCCCCCTTCCCCCCACACATCCGCCCCAAACGCACACATACACTCATACACCTGGTCCCCTGACAGCCAGTTGTTATTAGCTCTGTTTATTGTTGGAGGCATGCTTGGGTCATACCGCTTACAGACACATAAACACTGAGGCAGGACCTGACAAAGGGAGGAGGGATGTCACAGTAGGAGGTCAGACACGAGACAAGAGCATCAATCGCAGACATAAAGACAGTTCAACTCAGTGAGAGGAGACTACTTTGACCGATACGCATACATTTTCAAAACTGTTAATACCATTTTTCCAGTGTGAAAATGTTTAGAGCTGCACCTGATTGACTGACTCTGTTAAATATGAAATCCTGCTGGTGTCATGATTTGACAGCTTTTACATGCATTTAGTTTGATACTAAGAAATGAATCCACATAGATTGATAATAGCAGTTTTTTAAGGTTAAGGTAATTAACGACTCTAAATTGCGAGTATGTGAATGAGCATGAATGGTTGCAGCCCTGAAAGGACAAGCTGTGTGGCTAATAAATGAATGAATTAATAAAAGTTTGTGTTCAAAAGTCCAAAGGGGATATTTTCTTCTTTAAAGAGCGCTTTAAAATAAGGAATAAAAAAGAATAATAGAAAAACATCAATCTGTCGAAAAGTAAAACGAAGTCGTTGAGTCAAATTTCATCTATTAAACAAAATCCTTGCCGCCACAGAGGCCATAGTGCATGATGCTGTGGTTGGTTTCCTCTTCACTATAGTAACTACAAAACAACTTTTTTTCCCCTTCAGGTTTCAAATGTAATGCAGATCGAGGAGACAATTCAATGCTCATGGACGAGGCACTAAATTATTTATTAAGAAAAGTTTTGGTGCAGAAACAGACTCTGCTGCACGTAACGGTTCCTGCAGATCCTGCGGTCAACACTGCGGGAGGGCATGTGTTTTTCATCCCCAAATCAGTGCGCCCTCCACATTGAGTTGGGTGTTTGGACCCATGTGTGCAGGCTTGCAAGTAGTAATGAAGTCATTTCTGCAAACTGGGATACTGTCAGGATTAACCTTGTGCTAAATTTTAACTTTGATCTGGAAATCACATCTGGTCAACAAGCACATACTACCCACTCTGTTTCATCCTGATGCGCATCTATGCTGTAAATTCACGGCAGACACAAAAAGGTGTGATCAAAGATTTGGAAAAGCCGACAGTCCGGAGGAAAGATAAAAATGAGCGAGGCTGATGTGTTATAGAAGAGGAGGAGGTGGAGGAAAACAAACCGTATTGTCTGTTGGTTGTTCCAGATAAAAACGAAAATTCTGCTTTGGCTCACAGACAGAGACAGTTGGAGAGAGAGAGAGAGAGAGAGAGATGGCCTCAGGGCGATTGAGGTCTCTGTTCAGTGTCTGAACAAAATGCCTAGTCTGATCGAGTGAGCAAGGCCATGAACCAACCATCCACCCCTATAACATCCAGCCCACCCTCATAACACTTCTGTGTGGGGGAGAGGGAGAGAGAGAGTGTGTGTGTGTGTATCCTGTATATTTACTTCTCAGTGTGTGAGTGTCTCTGTGTGAAGGCTTGACAGATAGTTATAGCCATCAGTTCTCTGACAGTTCATCTCTCTAAAAATCTGACATACAATATAGTTTGTTAGAATACATATTTAATGCAGAAAACTGACACCCACTGTCTGTTGAAGCTGAAGGTTTTATTAATATATATATATATATATATATATATGAATATAAGGCTCATTATTTTTGTTTTCACAAGAAAAACAAATATTCAAACAAAAATCTAATAAAAAAAATACAATTTTCAACTAGTTTGACAAGACATTTTTTGACAGTACCCTTTTCTCTTCGTACCTCTCTTGCCAAGAGTCAGATGAGAGGATCGATATCACTCACAACACAGTAAATTTGATCTACAACCGGGTGCTAGTTGGCTTAGCTAAACTTAGCATAAAGACTGGAAACACAAGGAAAAAGCTACAGATGAAACAAACATGATATAGTGTTAAATAGTGAGCTTCAGAGGTGCTGCTTAGTGGACTTTATGACTTTCTTGAAAGAGATGTTTCCCCTTGTCTTCGTGCTAAGCTAAGATAAGCTAAGCTAACTGGCTGCTGGCTGTAACCTTGTATTTACTGCACAAACATGAATGGTATCAATCTTCTCATCAAACTCGCTGCAGGAGAGTGCATAAGCAAATTTCCCAAACTGTCCTAATCTGTTTCTTACGCATGTAGAGAACTTATTTGTTTTACTTTTCGTCTTCGCTTTATTACCAGGATCATTTTCTCAGCTAAAATCCTACAAAAATCTCAGCACAAGCTATGAGCTGCTGCCATTCAAAAAAATCCAATATTGGCATTTCAATATTCATATCAGCTGAACCAAGTGTGTATCCGTGTTGGGGTGTGTATGAGACAGGGACAAGGAGACAAAGGGGACACGGATGTGGCCCATGGGCTGCTTGGGTTAGTTTGGACGGCAGCAGCAGGGCATCTCTTGATGCTGAACCAAGAGGACAGGAGGAGGCCCAGCCATGACGCTCATCACATCTGAAGCCCCAATCTGTACTGGTGTCTCCCCACCAGTCAACTAGCCAACACACACACACACACACACACACACACACACACACACACACACACACACACACACACACACACACACACGCCTCTAATCTCTTCTGACAGTGCTCACATTCAGTTAGGCCCCACAGTGCTTGTGCATGTCACTGACCATAAACAAAACATACACTCCTCTACAGGAGACACGGGGCGTGGATACCCGAGAAATACCACAAGACAGGGGTGTGGGGAGTGTGTGTTGTAGACGTGTGTGCGAATGCCTATGATGGGTGTCTGAGTGTGTGTGTGTGTGTGTGTGTGGATGTGAAGCTTCCAGGGAAGGAGAACAGATGCCTGCAGGTCATGTCATATCTCTGACATTAGGGCAAAGTCAATGGCAGCCGAGTCAATGGAAACAAAGAGATGTCAAGCAAGCAGCCGGGCTGAGTGCTGCATGAGGCCAGAATCTCACATTATCTTGTATTCATGGTTCTTCTTTTCCATATTTGGTAGTTTGTTTTTCCAGTAATATAAAGTTTGTGGAAATGTTGTAAACATCTTGAACTGCTACTGAATCTCCAAGGGCGGTGACGTTACCCTGAGATTAAGGAATGAGACAACGCAAATACGAGATAAGTACAGCTTTCACTAACTGATATCACGCTTAATTGTTGACGCTCAATGATTGACAGATTTTTAGAAATATATTTAATCATCTTAGACATTCAAATTCAAACAGGTTCCTTCCTGACAGGACCACTTCAGGTAAAGACATATCTAGTCAAGTTGAATATGAGAAAGTCACAAAAGGCGTGAAAGGTCCCTAATATGCTTTGGTGAGGTTTATGCTGCGTTTGTATCGTATCAAAGTTACCACAGAGCTTCCTACTTGTAAACAGTATTTGCATCAACTTCCAAGTTTTACTATCACTGGGAAAGGCAGATTTTTTTCTTTCACTGTATCTGACTTGGGGCTTTCTAATATGGAAGAAAATCAAACCAAATAAACATGGACGCCTTAAATCAGCCAATGTTTTTCAAGCTAATTAAACTCAGATTTAATGGATATAATTTTATCTTGTCAGTCATGTGTTTATCCCTTGTCGCAGTCCAGTAACCCTATGAATTTTGTCCATGTTGGACAATTCTGTACCTCACAATTACAAAACGTAGTATGCCCTATATGTACTTATCGTACGTTTGAAAAATGCTGCCCCCCTCTCTGCTCAACAAGCCCCAAGCCTTCGTCAACGGGACACGGTCACACCCACGAAAATGACAAAAACTATAGATGCAACGGCTGCTAGTCAAGCTAGCTTCTAGAGACAATGGCCTGCTGCCGCCACAAGAGGGCAGTAAGAGATGAATGCACACCGATGCACACAGGCAATGTCAGATGCTTTATGGGACACAACGCTGCTCTGAGATCAGATGTAAGGAGACATATCGCTTCAACTTCAGTATCAATCTAACCAATGTTTTTAGCTTTAACTTGTCACTACTTGCCCTGACGGGACGCCACACTGCCTCAACCATACCATAGCTGCCATGCTGCCACATGGAAAGCAAGAATTTAAAAAAAAAAAAAGGTTAGCACTGGACACCAAAAAACTGTTGGTCCTCAACTTCATTTCAAGTTCTTGTCTGGCGATGGGGACGTGAAGTGAAAGTGTGGGAATCGTTCCCATCTCCACCAGCCATCCATATGGCATGACTATATAGCTTCTTTTCATCACCTGGTTATTGATTGCGGTCACCAGCTGTCTACAACTACAGTAAATGCTAAATTGAAGTACCTATCATGGTAAATGGACTGTATTTATATAGCGTCTTAACAACCATTCATTCAAACACACATTCATACACCGCTTCGGTATCTTGCCCAGGGTCATGTGGACTGGAGGAGCCGGGGATCGAACCACCGACCTTCTGATTAGTGGACAACGCGCTCTGCCTCCTTAGTTTACTGATGCACAACTTCACCCTCCTTCAAACTGAATAAACAAAGACACAGAAATGTACCTCTTGTTTGTTAGTAGACCACCAGATTAAAGATTTAAAATGAAATTTTTAAATGTAATTACCCCACAAGAGCAGCCAAGGCTCATTTTGATGAATGTTTGCTAAGGCAACGACAGACCTGCACGCTGTGGTTTCGCTGACAAAGTGAGAAAAAAATAAAACCAGAGAAAGCCACACACTTGTTCCAGTGTTCCCACATGTTTATTCAGCCATGTCTTCAGACATTTGGTACAGTCATGACTGTAAGCTACACAATGTAGTTCTAGATTCAAATTTTGTTCATTTAGATGTTGTGTCTCTCCTTTTGTTCCAGAGTTAAGAAAAATGACATTAAAACTGAAGGAAAAAAGGAAATTATTCTTTTCCTGTTTAGGAAAAATATTGACACACACACACACTCTCCCCTGGGGATGTTTCTCATATTTTTAGCTACTGTCAAAAAATATTACTTTAGATTTTGGTGTTGTGTTTCGGGTAGATGAGCTTCCAGTTTGCGTCCCTGGAGAAAAAGTTTGAATCCCAGTGCGCCACTTCTTTGGCTGCTGGCTGCTTAGTGAATGGAAACACGGTGAGACGTTCCCACCAGAGAAACTGTGGCGTTTACAGACTTGTTTTAAAGTGATTCTAGTTTTACTAAGCGATACAAAGCGGCGTGTGACGGGGAAAAAAAAGAAGATGGCATAAACAAAAGGTACGAGTTGGATGTGAAGCAAAAAACGTCATGTAGATGGCATGTACCCTTGGATCAATTATTCAATCCAAGTGATATTTTCTGATCTGCTGCGCCTGGGGTTGAGTTTCTGCTAAAGTTTAGGTGCCAAAACTACTTGGTTAATGTTTCAGAGATTTCACCTTTGTGGTTAATAGAAGCAAACAATGACTGTTAATTGGGGACGGGAAGCAAACTCCAGGCTGTGTTATTAAAGTCAAACACGTAGAGGTTGCTCAGACTGAAAATAGAACTGTTAAATAAATAAATAAATAAAAACACAGGAGTACTTGTTGGTTTGGGTATTTTATAACAGGTGCTGGTGAGAAGATGAAATATGATCCAGGATGTCTAGTTCAGGGAGGCAAGACCTGACTGAGAATCATTTTATCCGACACATCAAAGATTCATGACATATTTCCACGGTTCACTTTACAGTCTTCTACGAGGAATACATGATAGCCTGTATCTGACTGGCCGGTGCAGCGGGATGACAGATGTGTTGCATTACGTTGTGGCAAATCTTTTTATTTTGCCTGTTCTGCTTGAAATTAAAAAATTACATTTGATTATGTTCGTTAAAAACAAATGCAAACAGCTCCACACGTACATGCGTATTATCCATAAACACGTAACCTGTGTGGAACATACTGAGCCTGTAGTTGTGGTAACGAAGCGCTTTAAGATGTTTCTATGGATTTCCTCTATGGATTGCTTTCGAGCGATGCCAGCGGGTCACCGTTACAATCTATTGTGAGTCCGAGCTGACTGTCCTGCACGAGGGAGCAAGCTCCAAACTTGAGAAAGACACTTGTCAGGTCTTCAAGGTGCGAATGTTTGATAGTCAAAACACAGCTTTCTGCTGGAGTATTTCTCTACGAGCCTGGAAATGGTCAGATTCAAATCATTGTTAAAATGAATGTAATATTTTAGTCATGTCATGAATTGTCTAGTTATGTCTGTTTGTTATATGCTGCTGATATAGAGCAAATGTTCTGAACCCAGAGTAACAGTTGGTGTCTAGTAATAATCAAGTCACTTGGGAATGACTTCCTACTCCCTTTTTTTCTAACCCACTGATTTCATCACTGTACGTGTCTGAATGCAAAACTGCTTTACCCGTTAAAGAAGCCATTTTAAAGTTTTGCTATTGCTACATAGCAATTGTTAGCATTAACAGCTCTTTACTGGCCAGCCGTGCCAAGCGCTTCGACCGTCGTTGAGTTTACGAGACAAACGGTTAGAATACCTCTTCTGAGCAGCTGCTTCTTATAAAGGTAGCCTGGACACTACAGGGACTCGGTATCAGAAAGCGACGAGACAGTCCGGCTGGAGCGAGGCTAGCTGGTTAGCATGCTAACTTCAGTAGAAGAAAAGACATGACAGAAAAAGAAGCAAAACTCTTGGTGAGTAAAGGAATGAAGCTTAATGCTGAACTCACGTTTCTTCTCGACTGGTCAGTAAACAGCTGCTAATGCTAACGTTAGCTATGTACCAATAGCAAAATTTACATACAGGTTCTTTAAATAATGTATGTTCCAGCTTCATCACTGCCGTCATTCAACGAAAACGGCCCTGTCTGTTACTCCGATAACTTTTTGGACTTTTTAACCACCTTGTTCCAAAACTCTGCTCTACCTCTCAAGAAGTGTGCGGAAAATCCTGCAGCACTAATGCACAGAGGAGAGACTGGTTTTAGATTACTTTTATAAGTCAGTGCACACACACACACACACACACACACACACACACACACACACATACACAACTAACAGACTGAGCATGATTGACAGCTCTGACCTGAATGTGCACACATGGTTACTTCCCTCACACACAAAGCAAGCGCACACACAGACACACAGATACACAGACACACATGCTGCTGTACACAGTAATAATGACAATGATACATATTCTTACCCATATGCATTCATATGTCCAATGACAAAACCATTAACTGTGTGTGCATATATGTATGCACTATATAATGTATACTATGCATGTATGTATATATGCATCTATGTCGGATGTATATATATATATATTCATTCATTGTGCCTGCAGCTATGAGCAGCATTACTTCCAGTTTATTTTGGTCTGTGAGGATGAAGAATTTATTCATTTCCTATTTTTGTGTCATGCAATCATAATACATGTACAGTATTCTGCATATAGCCCAGATACATTCACTTTCCATTTCAACAATTTTAAACTCCAAAAGTCCAAAATTCTTCTTTCTTGACTAAATCCCATCAACATTATAAAACCTATATGATATGAAAAGTTAAAGTGCTAACACCTGATGACCTCTATATTTTTATACAGTCAGTATTGGATGAGTTTCTATATGTTGCTGCTTTTTAGTGTGTGTGTGTGTGTGTTCTGGCTCAGTATTGTATCCTGTTTCAACAACCTTTTTAAAAGCCGTCTCATTTGCTGCCAGGGACTTTAAATTAACACAGCCTATAGACTTGATTTCACTTTCCTCATATCCATTTTGACATTTAGAAGACTCAGTCACCCTCTGGTTTTATGGTGAAGGCAGGGCTCTGTCTGTTCACATTAAAAGCACTTGACCATGCCTGAACTTACGTCATGCGACTGGTAAATGTTCATCTTTTTGTTAGTGGAATCACGTTCCTGTGACCCTCAGAATTATTAGACACGTGTTGCAAAAGTTAATGGTTGGGTTGAGGTTTGATACGTGGTGTCATTGCAGTTGAAGCTCTTTAAAGCCAGGAATAATCTCATGAAAAGGGCAAAGGGCAATGTGTTAGCTCGTTGTAACACTCTCTGATTTACCCACTCTGTCAGTAGCACTCAGAATATTGGTTCCTACTGAAAATGTGAACTTTAAAAACAGGATACTGGACACTGTACTTTTATTTTCAAACATTAGTCAAACAGGAAGAAATAATACATTTTTGGAGGGACTATTTTCAGCCATGGATGAATACACATTTACTGTGCTAGGAAGTATTAATGGCAGGACAGTGTATGTGGGATTGACTCAGAATAAACTACATATTCATCACTCAGTGCAACAGTGTAGTTCACACATACTGTATACGGCCGTACTAAGTCAGGACTGAGGGTTGTTGTGCAGTCGGAGCATCGTTTCTCTCAGATCCTCTCTAAAATGAGCCAGAGGCGAGTCGAAGTGAGTGTTAACAAGAGGAATACCAGCAGCTTCCAGCACTGAGCTTCAACTTGCCCACTGGAGCCAACAGTGGGCGAATACTCATCGCTGCTCACGTAATCATTCTGACTTCAGCGTGGTAGATCCGAGGGGTTGTTCTTATGACCTGCAGGGCTGCACAGCGACGACTACAGTGGCTTGTTTGGATCATGTGAACTGGAAGGACGAGGAAGTATGATTTTTTTTTTTTTTATTTCTAATGTATTATTTTCAGGGGAGGGGATGTGTGCACCCGTCTTTCACGTTTTTACGCCTCAGCTTCAGTAGTTATTTAAATTAGCTTTTAATAAGTTTAGGGGATTTAAAGGGGAACAGATGCAAATATTCACTCTATGTATCCCCTTTTTTTTAGGCAAAAACTGAGAAAATTATTGCCTCATTATCCTGAAATCACTTTTTAATTTGAATGAATTGACTTAGGCATAAAAAAAATACAGTATTACATACCATGTTGTGACTGTGCAGTGCAAAGTAGTGATAAAGTAATAAAGCAGACGTGCCCTATTTCTAACTTTTTTAAGAACAGTGCAGTGTAGCATCCGAGGCGCGCGCACACACACACACATATACACACACACACATATACATACACACACACACACACACACACACACACACACACACACACACACACACACACACACACACACACACACACACACACACACACACACACACTGATAGCAAAGGCGGAGCAGAGAGAAGCAAAGCAGAAAGCGAGAGGAGGGCTCACCATCTTCTCCGTTAAGCCTGGCTGACTAATTCTTGCTGCTAATTTGCGTTTGGTTAATTAACTAATTACTGAGGATGTCTGAGGGCGAGGCTGTCTGTCAGCCTGTATCAGTAATTATTTTCATCGTTTTAATTAGACTCACACTCTCCTAGACTCAATTTCTCCCCTCCCACCGAACACACACACTCTCACACTCTCACACACACACACACACACACACACACACACACACACACACACACACACACACACACACACGTACATACAGACAGATACACCCACACACATGTTCAAGCGTCCTGCACTTTGTAAACAGCCTGACAACAGTACGGTCGCCCTATAACTTCTTTATCTGGTGCGCTGATGTTTAGGATGAAGGTTCATGATAATCTCAGTTTACAACTCAATGAAGTGGCTGACAGAGAATTAGGACTTTCTACTGATGTGCTGATAGGACATTATTATGTGCAGGGTCCTCCCATTGGACAGGACAGTTAAAGATGCATGCCACTGAAACATCTCCTCTGTGTGTAGTGAAGAGTTTCTATTATCTTTAAATAGTTACGGAGGTATAAGCCAAGTTAAGGTGTTTAAAGCATGAAACTCTGCCAAAGAGTTTAGAAATAAGAAAGGACAATATCAGTATGAAGACGTGGAAGGAGGTCTGCACACAGGAGGCCTCCGGGTGGAGTCATGTTACGCAAAAATAAAGGGTTAGGGTTTTGAGATATGAAACTAAAAATATTCCTCCATAAAGAATCCCTTAACTGCAGCAGCTTGATCAGTCATTTACTAAATTCAGTGGATTAATCCAGACTGACTGCAAACACATGATCAAGTGTAATCTAGGATTTTTAACGCTGTTTTCTTTGCAGCTGCAAAGAAGATAAGACTAATGAGACTCATGAAGTAGACAGAGACAATTTCCACAAGATCAGCGTCTGGAAAGTTAACACAGCAACAAGTGTTTTGTCTCAGTGATCTGGTAAGTAAACCATTCCCATTACAAAGGAAATTACCCACAATGCAGTGTACTTGACTGGCCAAAGTAGTGAGTTCCTGGATAACTGTACAGCAAAAGTTGATTTATGTTAAACTTTTTTTTTTTTTTGCAGTGTTATCATTGGAACAAATGAAGAGATTGAATTGTTTTCGCAGTGTTAGTGTCAATCTGAAAACAGTCTAAGGAGAGTTATTGTTCCGCGATTATCTAAATTCAGAATCGTCCTAAAACTCACCCGTACAGTGTATTCAATCTAGAAATGACTCAGCTTTTCTGATTTGTGACCTCTAGGTTAATACCCCCCACCCTGGCCTCCTCCCTAACACATCGCGTCTTCGACCTTTGCTACTGAATGTCCACATGGGTCGTCGCTCTACGAGTCGGAACAAACAGTAAGTGCCGTCACTTTCTGCGGTGAGGACAGTGTTTCAGAGGCTTCTCCATGCTGATAAGAATAACACCAGTGTGGCGTGTTATCATTTAAAGATCTGTGAAATAGAAAAGCAAAACAGGGCTCAAGTGCAATAATTTACCATGGCTGGAAAAATTATTATACATAGATAATTCTGAACTATAATGAATAATGCAATGTCAAATCCAACCACGAACAAAAAAAAAAAAAATCTTGTAGAGAGAAATCTTTTCTGTAAGGCTCTAAATTTGTTCTTCGCTTTGCTGTTGAAATTGTGATTTTTTTTTTTTTTTTTTGGAAGTATTGTTGTTTAGCTGTTTCCTGCCCAGAATAAGATGCCTCATCAGCTTTCTGTTGGGTCAGACCCTGGCAGAGAGAGGGAGAGTTGTAAATAGTGAGCAGATCTCTGGCAGAGCGGCCGCACAGCAGATTTCATCCCAAGAAGCCAACTTTAGTAAACAGGCAGAACTAATGAGGACAGTGAACACACACACACACACACACACACACACACACACACACACACGCACACACACGCACACAGACAGGCAGACATCCACACCCACATACACACACAACTCAGTGTCTGAGCATTTGGAGGCCTCGGGGCCCCGGGGCCAGAGCAGCCCAGATACCTGATGGGAGCAGGGACATCAAAGCTGCAGGATTAGAGAGAGGAGAGAGGAGAGAGCGCCGCAGGGAGGAAATGCTAACTTATTATCCGCTTCCCAGCTAATCCTGTTATCTACAGAATATAGCTGTGTTTAACCCCCCTACACACCTCCCTCTAACAACACACACACGGGGGTTCAACAGCCTCCCAGAGCGCCCCCTGGATCCACGCCGGCCGAACCCCCTCCCCAAAAAATAAAGGAAAAAAAACCCCAAAAAACATCTGGTTGTGTATCGTAGTTTTTAAGATAATGTAGACGTAGTTGAACCTTCGCCACACATCTAAGTCCTGGTCCTCCTCCTCCTAGATCCTAGCTCAGACACCCTACTTAGGCTAATAACCTGTTCCCAAACTGGTCCTGACGGCTCCTCGTCAGTCGTCGTCGGCTTTCAGGTGATGTAACACGCCCTCTGGCAGACATATTGGAGATCCACAGATCAGAGTTGCCCCAGGCTGAATGAGGCACCAAAGCTGAATATGATTTAGTCCCCCCACCCCACCCCACCCCCCCAAAGTCCATTTGATTTGTTCACCTACATTCACAAACCAGGTTCAGCACAGAAACACACTTTGAAGTGTATGTAAATGACAAGTGATTTAATATTGCACCATGTGCTGAAATCTAATGTTTTGAAGAAATGTATCGTTTTCATGTCCATATGTACAGAGGAGTGCAGCTGAATGTGAAAACAGCGCCCTTGATCAGAGATGCTATCCACACCGTGTCCTCTGCATCAGAATCAGGTTTGTCAGGTTGCGCCCTGCCGACTGACGACGCTAATAACTGCTTCAGTAAATAATACTGAATATTTACAGTCATTTCATTTCCCCGTTTAATGACACTGTCGCTTCACAGATCTGTCATTAGATGCTCTTGTACTGCATGAGGGTAACATGAAACGCCACCTCTAAAGGAATTTACCACTCTTTACCTTTGGCCGTCTGTGAAATAAAATACACTGAGGTGAGACTTTCACAATAGATCTTACTTTTCTTTGCCAAGTTAGCTCGCTGGTTAGTTAGCTATTGCTTTTAAAGGCAAAAATATGATGGATTAACTGTAACTGTGGTTTGATGATAATGAAAACTGACTGTTCTAATTGCACCGTACATGTAAAAGTCCAACTAGGGACAAGAGTTGAAAATTAGCAATAGCTATAAACTCTCATCAGTTTCATGCTTGGTATTGGAGCTATGTTAAATTGCACTGTTCCAATTAAGTAAACAAATAGGTAAGTAGAAAAATAAACTGAAGCATAAGTAATTTAACTTATCGTTATTCAGTTTTGTAAGAGTCATTGGACTTTGCTTCTTCTTTTATTTACATTTTCAAAAAAGAATATTTTCAACATTGAGGCTAAAATTTTAGTCGAGTATTGATGTTGCAAAGTCAAATATCCTTTAAATGGGGTTTTGTAGTCTCATTTAAATGTCTTTTTTTATCTATTACACTAAGTGCACTTGCTTTCAATAGACAGATCTGATCAGTAGCAGCTCCTCATGAGTTCAGAAGCTGTAATTGCGACTTGTTGCATATTCAGCTGCCTCTACTCAATTTAGAGATTAAACCTCTGCTGATGTGATATAATGGACCTGGCTATTGTTTCATTTGAAAAAAAAACTAACAACAAACAGAACTAGCAACAGAATGAAGAGGAGAAATTGCGTTATTATTTCATATGTAGCTGATACTTTTAGTCATTTAGAGAATGCATTCAATAGACAAAGTTGTGCAGTTATTTAGTTCTTATTCACTTCCAAACAGTAACATGCACTCTCAGTCCCTGCGCCCTAAAGATGACCTCTGTGCTCACAGCATGTGCTCTGCAGAGTCAGTTCACACTCACTGTTACATGTTGTGTAACAGGCAACAGATTCGTGATATTTGTGACAGCATGTAAGCCGCACACGGACCACTAATTCCTCGTGATTAAATTGCATTATAATGTGGTATGACAGATGATTAATTGGCAAATAAACAAACTTTTAATTATGGATCTTTATTAGCCTCTGTGTAAACGATGATGAGATAATTGCACACCACCACCACAACAACTTATTTTACGTCCGCAAGATGGCCGCATGAAGTCAAAGGGATAATGACGAGTGGTCGCGCACATTCATTTACTGCAGGTACAAGAGTTTACTTCTAGCCATAATTAGCTCATTGTCCTTTCTGACCGTAACACCTGTAAAATAAAGAGAGGAGGGGAAAAAGGGGGGGGGGGGGGAAAGAGAAAATTCCTTGCAGATAATGTTTATGTGAACAGAAGTAGTAAAAGAATATGGCGTGCTAATACATGCAGATGAAGTGAAATTGTCATTAGGCTAAACAGCACTAAACTAATTGGGAGTCATGGACCCTCCTATCTGCTAATTCTAACCCTAAACCCCAGCCCATATCTGCAAGTTGATGGAGGAAGAGAGAGAGAGAGAGAGAGAGAGAGGGAGAAGGAGGAAGAAAAGTGGAGGGAAAGAGCTGAAAATGAGAGTGAGGTAAAGAGAGGAAGAGAGAGATGAAGCCTAATTAAGAGTGCTGGGATTTATGCAAATGAGACGGTGCTGATATGGTAATCAGAGCCTGCAGGGCCGTAACAGGCTGTGTGCTGTACGCGCCGTATTTGTGTGTGTGTGTGTGTGTGTGTGTGTGTCTAAGAGGCTGACAGCTGGCTGTGAGGAAGGTCAGAGCCAATCAGGCTTTTATTCTAATGCACACTGCCCTCTGGCCACTCTACCATCTCTCTCTCTCTCTTTCTCATGCACTCGCTCACTCTCTTTCTTGGTGTCTCTCTGCCCCCCGCTGTTATTCTAACCCTCTCCACTCACTCTCCCTCTCCCTCTCTGTCTCTCTTTACATTTCACTGGTTGCCTGTCATGATGCATCCTGACACTGCACACAAACCTACACACAACAATTGTTTTAACACATTCACTGGCAATAGGACTTAAACACACATTCATCGCTACCTCGTCCATATATGATGAATGACACTTTTTTCCGTCTTTCTGTCAATTTCTACGCAACTCAAACTCAACTTTATTGCTAAAAAAAACAACATTACATTCATTCAAGTCAGCACAAAGCTTGAACTTTATCCACGGTTTTTACTGAGGTAACAGGGGATTCAGTTTGTAAATGCACAGTGTATTGTAGGATTATGTGTATGTCATTCTAGATAAAATAAATGGCAACATGAACTATGTGCTTATGTGATAAAATAACATTATATAATATCAACATTAACGGCCTTGGAACCAATCAGAGTTTTGAGGGAAAGGGTTAAAAATCCTCATCATCCTATTTGAGAACATCCATGAAAAATAGCGACAGATAAATGTGTGGATGAGTCGCAGCAGGGTTGTTGTAGGTTGCTGTAAGTTGACTGACATCAGCACATTTCAGGTCACAGTGAAAGGCAGTTCGAGCTTCTCTAGCTTCAGTAATGTGACAGATTTCCGAGTGCAACTCCGTCTCCTTGAAATTGTATTTATCCGCACAACTAAACTGCAACGGCAAATACCTCCAACCAGGAAGTGGTTAGCGTGGATGGCAGCTTTGGTTCAATTTGGGAAAGATTGTGGTTTTGGTGTAAATAAACTGAAATCTGAACTTTTTCTGTATTAAACCAAAACACAATCTTTCTTTAACCTTAACCAACCACTGTGAGAGTCTAAACAAAGCCATGAAAAAGTTTGATAATGTTGAAGTTAATGCCTACTCCAACTGGATACAGTATACTGACGACAACTGACATTGATATTTGTTTAAAATCCAACATCTTCTAAATGTCTCATGCCAACGCCACCTTGACACATAAAATACCAACATCTGCCATCAACATCTAACATCTGCTGAATTAGGTTTTGACACCAAACTGATTTTCTTTCCCAACTTAAGTTTAACATCTGTTTGAAGTTAAAGTCGTTAGAGTCCAACGTCTTTCGGGCGTCCGGTGCCTGCTGGGTAGAACACAATCCAGTCGCACGTATTTCCAACAAAACGTATTTGCCGTTTATTTGTACAGAAACGTAAATTCTAAGAGACAGAGTTGCAGAGTGAAACTGAATATGTGCGCAAGGTTTTATTTTTGAGAGTAATGTAAAACATATCCTTGAAATGTGATTGGATTGCAAAACGTCTGCATGACTTATGACTGAATATAGTGCGATACAGAGTCGTGGAGAGACATGGAGCAGTTTACTGCCAGCTGAAATCCATACACAAACCTTTACTAAGATATAGCTCTGCTAGCTAACATTCCAGTCTGGTGTTATATCATGGGTGGGTTTATTTTGAGTTCAAAATGAGTCATCAAAAATATTTTTTTATATTTTAGAGAAAAAAAGAAACTTTTTCACATAAAAAGACTCAATAGATTTTTTAGCACATGAAGCATGTAACAAGAGCCCAGTGTTGATGTGCAATGAAAGTATTTAGGATACAAAGATGTATTATTCATTTGACTCTGTCTCTAAGTTAACTGCTCCTAGCAACCGTTACCAAGCTGCTACCGATACTACAAAATAAAATAACACTTCCTAACAAAAGAAATGGGATAACTTGAATGCAATGTCAGGCTAAATGAATGGAGTTAAACACAATGGCAATTCATTCTGATAATCCAGCCACCTGACACACATGCGTGACTTTTGAATGGCTGTCTCATCACTTAACAGGTGAGTCAATTTACTGAACAACCTCTGAAGTGCTGTGACGTTAAAGCAGCGCCCTCCCTCGTCAGTCACAGCGGCTTCATGCGTCACTGTAGGATTTCTGGACCTCACAAGTGGAATTAAACACAGAGCTTCTTGATAAGTGTTAAATGCATGCATATCTGCATGTGCACGAACACACAGTCTCTCTCTCTCTCTCTCTCTCACACACACACACACACACACACACACACACACACACACACACACACACACACAACCCAGGGCCATGTGGCCATATCAACACATCTGAGTGTAATCCAGTTAACAGAGTATCCCAAATGACTAAATTAATCAGAGAAATATTATCTGGCTCATCTCTCTGTAGTGCTTTGATGTGTGCGCACACACACAAAAACACACACACACACACACACTCACTTGTATACACACATGGATACACATACAGAGGAGGAATTAGTGTGGAACATTGGTCTAACTGAGAAATTACTTTACCTGCTCTGATAATAAGGCCTCAAACCCATGGAGAGGCCTGCGAGATGCTATCATTATATCGACACCCCGAGGGGCAGGGAAACAAACACACACACACACACACACACACACACAGCTCTCTGTTGTATACATGGAAGTGAGAAAGATCAAAAAGATGCATTGATTCACAACTGCAGATAGAGAGTACAATAGCAAGCAAAAGAACAATCATAACTTGCTGCTGCACCTATGTACAAGTCTTCACCAGCCACATTATTCTTATGATGATGTTTAGACACAGTTGAGGTTATATTGTGCTGTTAACAGAGCTCTGGCTTCCTTGTTATCTTTCCTCCAGATGTTACAGCCGCCAACAGCCAAACAAAGGCGTCCTGACTCTGAACTTGTAATATTCACATCCATCCACTCAGTGACACATGGAGTTTTCCTAACAATATAAAACAGTGACTGTAAATCAGTGTAATCTGAAAAAAGCTGTGGTAAAAATGTGGGACAGATGTTCTGTTTCAATACGTCTCCTTCACTCCTGCTATGACAAATGCACCAGGAGAAAATACACATTTATACTTTTCTTAAAACTTCTAATCCCTCATGGGCCGTCCACCAAAATCACTTTCTTAATACACTGCATTTGAAGTAAGACAGAGTGTATGCAAAATCCCATTATTATATAATCACCTTAACTCCATCACATATTTTCACCGTACTTAATTGAGTCTTGGTGCAGAAGCTTAACAGAGAGAAGGTGCAGCGCTGCTTTGGAAGGCTGGTGTCACAGGTTATGTGTGGACACAATAATAATGAACAATCAGCAGAGGATCAAAATCAGTCAGTTAAAAGAAAAACAGCAACATGTACGTCTTGATCTCAGTACAAAATTTACGCCGCTTTTCTTTTAACTGAGTAGATGGATGGGACTTAAATCAAACTTGTAATTACATGAGAGTGTCAGTGTCGCAGTCTTGACGGTGCGTGACTGAATTTAATTACCATTAGTTTACAATGAGAATCTCTCTGGTTGGTCCACTGATGCTACAGCTGACCCACAGTATGACTGTGTGGCTACATTAGCATGTAGCCATGATCTAGCATCTCTGGATCGTTTTTTTTTTTTTTTTGGGTGTTCTGTGTTAATTAAAAAGGAGCATGTTAGCAGAACCACGTGGCTCTGAGCCAAACCAGCACTCGCGAGCAGAGCAGAGCAGAGCAGAAACCTCCATTAAAATAATGAAAGCAATAAAAGCAACAACAACAACAACAACAATAAAACCTTTGGAAAACATTTCATAAACCATCAGCAGCCAATTAGAGGAGCCAGCACAGGCTGTGCTGTGCTTTGTGTGTGAGTGCATGTGTGTGTGTGTTGGGTATTAGAGCGTTACAGCGCCCAGCCCGGCTGTGCCCTGCAGGCCCGACCTTCTAATCATTATCTGTCTGTCTTATTACGCTCCAAACCGGGCCACTCTTAAATAAAATATGCAAAGGTTTCTTAAATGATGACCCGAGGCTGCGCGCGCCGCCGCTGCTCTACATGCTGTTAATCTGAGAAATGCAAATTCCCTTCATCTCGCACTCGCCTTTATTAACTTTTTTGAATTTAAAATTCCACGAACAATGAGTTCTGTCAGCTTCTGAAATGATATTTTCTCTCCTCTTTTTATGTGCGCACGGAAGCGAGTTTAGAGCATGAAATTACCAGGGGAAATATGAGCGGTTTCATCTCTCCCGCACAATTTAATTGGCTGCTTTGCAATTATTAGTTTTTGCTGCTAAAGTTTTTTTTTTTTTTTTTTTTTTTTTTTTTTTTACACTTTACTGTTACTGTTTCCTTAAAGTGGCAGCTCACAACAATGTTTTATGTTTCCACTTGTGTGTGTGTGTGTGTGTGTGTGTGTGTGGTGACTGCAATTCCACCACCAACCGTTACCCAAGCCAGCTGCTCCCATTGGACAGCTGATTCCATGTGATTTGCTCAGTGATTTGATGTTCAGATTTTAAATTCAGTGATGTTGAAGGAGGTTCAGGAAACTCAGAGGAGAACATAAAAATAGATGAACAGACATGTGTTTGACAGATGATCGGATCCTTACGGCACATTGACATCCAGATTTCACCTACAGCGGGATGATGTCCAACACTGAACTTTTCCATCATGCCCATCTTTTCTCCTTTCTCTTCTGTGTCCATATTTTTCTCTTTCTCCATCACATTCACCGTGATTTTATCCCTCAGTCATTCACCTTTCCACTCTCTCTCTCTCTCTCTATCTCTCTCTCTCCATCTCACAGATCAAACAGCTACAAGTGAGCATGAACTTCTGACTTCACCTCCTCAGACTGTCAAAGCAACATCTTGATGTGTTCATCACTGCATTGCTTCAAATTACATCTCTGCTTAGGACGACGAGGGTTAGATCAGAGCAACAGTGGAAATAGTGTGAGGTTGTTACTGAACCATTAAACCACTGGGGCTGAGTCATGATGGGTCAATGGTGAGTGTGCCGTTTCATTCTCTAACTTCAAACAAGTCACTGTTGTGCCTAAACTCAACCAAACCTTAAACCCAGACAGCAAAATGTAACTTCTGGCCCAACACATGCCTGGGTCCTCGGCCCGAGTCTGGCCCGTATACAGTATTTCTACATCTGGGCAGATTCCAGCTGTTATCTTCCATTATTGTCTGACTGCCACAAGATTTGCTGTGCATGTGCCAGAATTGATCCAGATGTGCATGTAGCATCTGATTATCATTCTGCGTATGGGCCAGATTCGGGCCAGATTCGGGCCGTGGAACCAGGCGTACACTAGACCAGAAGAAAACAAGCAAGTGGCCCACGTATGGGCCGGGGATTTTTTTGCTACCTGGGAACTTGTATTCATTTACTTTGTAGTCACTTTGGGGCAGTGTAGCAAGCTGCACACACAACACTACTGACACATCACCTTATAGAGTTATTATGGCTCCCATGGTATTTACAAATTACAAAACCAAGAGCCATGGAGCAACATTAGCCTAGCATTCGTTTGGAGTTGTGTTTTTGGCATCCTGACAAATATTGGTCCAATATTCACTTTCCTTTTAGCTCTATTTTGGTCTCTACCAGCTCCTGAGGATAATATGCTAACATCAAATCAGAAAAAGTACTGACAGTGTGTTTTGACATTTAATTTGGGTGAAATTTGGAGGAAAAATTAGTCAGCATCAACAGTCCCACTGCTTTTAAAACTCCGGAAAACTTTTTTTATTTTAATTCAAGAACTTTATAAACCTGTTGACGATGTTCCTGAGAACATTCAGCTCCAGTAACAAACTGATTGTCTGCTGCAGTTTCTTCTTCGGTTTTTATCTTTCGTGTCTTATTTTGCTCTAAAATATCTTCTTCTGTCTCACCACTTACCCCCCCACCCCCGCTCTGCTTCCATCCTCCTCTGGTCTCTTCCCCTCCTGCTTGGCGGCAAAGAGTAATGGACGAGGTTATGAGTGTGTGAAAGCTTCAATTACTACAGAGGAATAATGACTCTGAACTAATGTTGATTAGAAAGAAAGGACGCCAACGTAACGGGGGCTCGTGCTTCATTCCCCTTAATCACCCTCCTTATTTACCTCTCTGCCAGACTGCGCCATCTCAGCTCAGCTTCAAGCAAGGAGCCGGGACGGGATGAGGAGCACAAAACCCAAAGGTAGTGTATGAAATTAAAGGTCCAATGTGTTGAAATATTAAGCAGGAAGATAAAGTGGCTAAAAGAAGAAGAAGAAGAAGAAGAATATTTAGACTTTTATCAGCTGTTTGTATGAATCTGTTGTCCTAAAATGAGCTGTGGCAGAAGTTTAGTTGGTGAGTTTCACCAACTGTTAATTTTGTCAGCATTTTTTTATTTAGTGTTAGTACTGTGTCAAATGTCCTCGTTAGTTTTTATTAGTTTTTAAATCATATCTAGTCAACCTCATCCTGTTTTTTTCAGTCCTGCTTTAGTTGACAAAAGGTCTGAGCATTTTAGTCTTATCTTAGGCAAAGAAAAGTAGTTTTAGTCAGAGAAAACTCTTGACATTTGAGTCTTTTTGTAGTCATTCGAAAGAAAAATATCATCTCGTATCTTTCTCCCAAGCCCTGCTGCAGTCATCGTTAACGACCAGTGGGTTAGTCCAAGTCGTCACTGTGCTCCATGCTGTGTTCACTGAGTGCTGCTGGCTGATATGACGCACACAGCACAAGAAACAGAACTGCCGCACTGAAAAAAATGACGATATCGCACCATCATCTAATCATATTCATGCGAGAGAAAAAAGTAGTTTACAGACATATTTAGTCAGTTTTCATTGACAAAATTAGCACTAGTTTCACCAAAGGGGGCTACACTTGTTGGAAGTGATTTTTACAGCTTCCTTTCGATCCTGTCACCATCTTTGACGGCATTAAAAAGTGATTTCACTCACTCATCAGGATTCTTTATGGTAAATATAACTTTATTTAAGATTTATACTGTTATGATTCACTTATATAAAAATATGTCAACGTAGCAACTTAGCTACCTGTTATTATGCAACCTAACCTAAAACCTCAATTTGCTGTTGTTACATCTTTACTGGATGCTAATTAGTCAGCATTAGAAGTGTGAGCAGCTGTTGTTTTCGACTGTGGATGCTAACTATTTCCCTTCGCTTTAGTCATTATGCTAAGCTAATAGTCTCCCAACTCTAGCTCTGTACTTAACATACAGATATGAGTTTTATAGATCTGTTCATCCTATTCTCACAACTAAAGCAAACTATTCCTTTCATTGACACTCAGTTCATAAAGTAGTAGAAGGGCTATAGAAACAGTTTCAGTTTGTTTAGCTTCCTGTGTTGGTCATTGTTTCACAGCACAGCGTCTTTAGTCAGTGCGTGGAGTTATCTCAAAGCATTGATATATCAGCTGGGTACCACTTTACAATAAGACCACCCTTATAAAGGCTTTATGAATGGTTTATAACTAGTTTATAAATTAGCTTGTTAACACTTTATAACTCATTTATGAGCTGTTATAACACATTAGATATAAAGGGCAACGGTGACCTGTTGCTTGCCAAGTAGTGAGCTCACATGTCTCATTAGTTATTGAGCTTTCTTTGTTTTCTCCATCGTCCAGCAGTTGTACCTGCTGTTCCATCACATAATTGTTAAGTTACTAGTAATGAGCCACCATCAGCATCTTAATGGTCAAAAAGTTTCATTTGGAATATCAAATTATGGCAGATCAAATTATCATATCAAATGACCTGATTCATACTCTAAGGCCTTGGCAGTATTCATTACCTTGACATGTTATCAGCCCTTTTACCAGCGTAACTAGAATAAGAGAGCCTTATTGTAAAGTGCAAAACTCATCAACATTTGTTAATGAGTTACTATAAAGCTCCTTTTGCCAGTTATAAAAGGTAGTAACTCATTGGTAAGATTAATGAGTATTAAGCATTTACTTGATCTTGCCAAATAGCGAGCCTGCATCAATGTATGAAGACTGTGTTATAACTTGTTTAGAATTGTTTTATTTATGATTTATAAAGTGTTAATGACTGAATGAATAACCTAATTATAAACCATTTTTAAATCCTTGATAAGGGTAGCCTTATTGGAAAGTGGTACCCAGCTGTACTGCAGCACACACAGGAGACACAGGCTGGCTTCAGTAATGAGCTTTCTCTATTCTTAATGTGCTGCACTTCCTGTGGTGTAAATACCACTCACTCCATGACTTTGTTTGTTTTACCTCATTATGATTCTGACATTTAGACTCCAAGTTGAGCAACTGAGCTCTTAACTGAACGACACACATGAGATTTCACTGCTCTCCTCACTTTCCTAAAAAAAACCTGTAGTCTGCGTGGTGAAGTGAAAACACTGAGGGTCAAAGGGTTGTGAGGCTCATGCTCAACTTTTTAGCAGCGGAGTGAAAACAGCAGCAGCGTCTCATGAACCTGAATCCAACGAATACAGGAGAAGATGATGAAAACGGTTTAAAACAAAGTGAACTTGAACTGGAAGCTCTGCACCCTTATTTCTCATTCCACGTTCCCAAACGACATGTACACAAAGCCCACACCTCCTCTGTGCTGCGTTGTAATTTCACTGTGCCAACATTGTTTCATTTTCACCGTAACACCCCGCACCCCCACAATTACAGCGTTTCTCTGCTCTCGACAAACTTCCTATTGTCCTTGGCGCACAGTACTTCAAAGTACAATTCACCCACCAACCCCCCCTTTCTCCTCTTCCTCCTCCTCCTCCTCCTCCTCCCTACAATCCTTTTTGTTTTGCTGTCGGTGTTCAGTCAAAGAACTTTGGGGCTGGTTTCAAACATGCAGAAGATGCTGACGCTAATTCTTCGCAGCAACACAAAGCAACGCTCGCCGCTTTGTTTTCAAACACGGATGAACAGTGGGCACACACATGGAAACAAATACGATTTAAGAATATGAATCACACATTTTAAACGTTTTAAAAGCGTCTGCATCCAGTCAACGTGTGTTACAACGACTGCAGTGTTGCCGTTATGGAAACAAATTAATGGTTTCGTACGTGATGGATTGTTGTGATGCCGGGCGGAGGAGCAATTGATTAGGCCCGCCGGATCATTGCCAGAAGAGCAGTGCATTGTGGGTAATGGAGAGGAGGTGTTGGTGGGGTGCACAGTGACACCTGCACACACACGCAAACAAACATTTACACACAAACACACACAGATTTATCTATCCTGCGATATTGTTGGTATTGAATAATTCAATGATTTTATCAGGCTCCACCACAACAAATGACTTAATTATGCTAATCTGAGCCAGAAACTCAAAGAGAAGTGTGTGTGTGTGTGTGTGTGTGCGTGCACAAGATTGACAGGAGCCTACGGGCTTCAGCACTGAAACGCTGATCTGGAATTTCACATCCTTATCCCGAAAGCCTTAGGACACACACACAGACACACACACACGTGCAAAAACTTGTTCATGCGCACATTCTCTCACACACACACACACACACACACACACACACAGTGCCCAAAGAGCCACTGGGCGATTAGCACTATCCTACCTAGAGTATTTTGATTTGCATACCAAGTCAGATGGAATTCATATNTGTGTGTGTGTGTGCGTGCACAAGATTGACAGGAGCCTACGGGCTTCAGCACTGAAACGCTGATCTGGAATTTCACATCCTTATCCCGAAAGCCTTAGGACACACACACAGACACACACACACGTGCAAAAACTTGTTCATGCGCACATTCTCTCACACACACACACACACACACACACACACACACACACACACACACACAGTGCCCAAAGAGCCACTGGGCGATTAGCACTATCCTACCTAGAGTATTTTGATTTGCATACCAAGTCAGATGGAATTCATATCAGTGTGCAGCAAGTGTGACAGACACAGACACACACATACACACGCACACACACACACACACACGCACACGCACACGCACGCACGCACACACACACACACACACACACACACACACACACACACACACACACACTCTTACATACATACAGAAGAGTATGCACAAGCAAAAAAAAAAAAAAAAAGAAGAAGAAAATCACCTGCACACTTGTATAAAGGGAGTGTGTAAAGTGAACACAAAGCAGTTGTGAGTGTGTCGCTGGCTCCTCAGTGAGGTTATAATTCAGCGTGATGGACTGTCTGTGTCTGCAGTGTATCACCGTGGGGCAGCACGCACGCACACACGCATACGCATACACACACACACACACACACACACACACACACACACACACACACACACACACACACACACACACACACACACACGAACCTGTGGTCTCAACACATTAACATAGAGCCGAACAACAGCCTGCTTCACAGTGACTGAGGAAAATAAACTCTACGTGTTTGGTTCGTCTTTAATGGCATGACTTGCTTTTGGTGGACTGTACTCAGTGGTACTAAAGAGCTGACATCATGCAAACCCAAATTATTTTAGTTTTACGAGAAAACCTTTTTATTCATTTCCGTTGTTCAAATATTTTCTATAGTTGCAAATTGAGTTTTGTCTCATTTCCTTGTTTGTCTGTTTCATTTGCAGGATGTCTGCGGACCTTGTCCACAGATGACAGTGAAATGTGGTGGAGAGTTCGAGCGCTGGCTGAGCAACAAGTGAGATTTGATGCAGATGTACATCAGGTTGAATAAAAGATCCTTCAACATTCCAAGAAAGGAGGGTATTTTTTCAGCTTTGAACGCAGCTCAAAGACGACGACACAAAGAGGTCAGACTCATGCAATAACTGCTGGTCCTTCTCTGACCCCTGGAGCCGGTGTTTCTCACTGGAATCAGCATTTTTCTAGCGACTTAATGTAGTTAAAAAATATCAACCAGTGTCCAGTGATCAACACTTAAATTGCAGTTTGATGCAGCTGCAAAATTAAACATTTCTGAAACTTTCTCTTATTTCAAAAATGAATTGAGAGAACTGTGCTCTTTTACCGTAATTGTTGAATCTGGTCATAAAGTAACACACACCAGCTAATGGACAATAACAACCATATCACAGTAACTACATGGCGCTGACTTCATGTCCCTTAAACTGAGTATGTAATATCTCTAGAGCTCATTATTGTCAGTGTTTTTAAATCTGTTTATGTGACAATCTGACAATATATAAAACATAATATATAATATAGTGAAACATCAAAAATCTTGAAACAAAAATTAAGATAAGCAGCTCGAACACTAGTTTAACCGTTCATTGTTTTTAGTTGGAGTTAGTTCTGTGAGCTGTCACCGTCACCAGACCTCATTTACTGAGAACCTGTGTGTCCTCTTGCTACAGGAAAACTTCGACATGTGAGATATGAAATGAATTTCATATTTAGACATGAGGTTTCTCGCCTTCTTTTATTTCTCGCTCCAGATAAGTTGCACTTGAACAATAAAAAACAAACTTGAGTTCTTCTGTCAAACGTCCACGCTGCCCTCAGTCCACCACATACACACCGACAGTCCGGCAGCACAGCACGGACAGAAACACTGTTTAATGGAGGCCATGAACGGTTTTATGGAAAACAGCTGTATTGAATCTGTTCCAGCTTCTTTCTTTTATTTTTTTTTCCCACCTCATGAATGAAATTTCCCATGCTGCACTGCTCCGGGCTCTGGCACATCTAGGAGGTAGAGCGCTCTCTTTCTCTCTTTGTCTCTTTCTTTAATGCCTTCACACACCTTATTGCCGTTTGTCAATTACTGACACATTTTGGCAACAAACACGGCATTAATTGAAACATTTAATTAGCATTAAAACCAGCAGTAATTAACACCTTTTCTCCAGCGCTCTCTGAGCCCAGCTCAAATTCTATTAAGGCTTTAAGCGGCTCACTATTTCCCCTGCTCTGCAATGACTTTTTGCAGCATCCACAGATGTGTGTGTGGGTGTGTGTTTGTGTGTGCGCACACTCAGGGCCCCAGGTAAGGAGCCTCCGTGAGGAGTCGAGCACCAAGGCCAGGCCTGCTGGGTGCCCAGGGGAGAAGAAGAAGAAAGGCAGTTGAGGAGGGAGGCGAAGAACGAAGAGAAAAAGCACGAGTGGGGGGGAGGTCAAGATGGAAGGGGAGGGGAGCGCTTGAAAGAGGGACGAGGGAGAAATAAGGTGGGAGGCAAAGGAAAGACATGAATGAGGGAGGGAGGGAGGGAGGGAGAAGAGAAGGAGCGACAGAGGGATTAAAGGAGGAGGTGGACTGGTGAGCGAGTGAAGACGAAGAGGAGGAAGAGGGGGGTGTGTGTGTGTGTGTGTGTGTGTGTGTGTGTGTGTGGGTGTGTGTGAAAGACAGCAAAGAAAGAAAGGTGAAGCAGAGCGACTGAACATATACACACTGAGGATTAAGCAACGCTCTCATGTGTGTGTGGCAGTGTGTTTTACATACAGTGCGTTGTTTGCACATACTTCTGTGTGCGTGTGCACGTGTGTGTGTGTGTGTGTGTGTGTTCGTGTGTGTGTGTGTGTGTGTGTGTGTGTGTGTGTGTGTGTGAGGCCTACTTGGAGCCGAAGCAGGGGCCTGGATTAGTTGCGTTTGCCAGGGCTGGGGGGCAGGATTAGCAGGCCGGGCTGCTGTCTGACGCCGCTCTGCCACCACTAATGGCATTATTAATAGGCAGCTAAAAAATTCATTAAAAAATCCATTAAAAATAAATGTGTTTTACATAAGACTTTGCCCCAGGTAGGAGAGGAGTGGGGTGGGATGGGGTGGTGGAGGGTGGGTGGGTGGAAGGATGGATGGGTGGGGGGAAGGCATGGGAGGCAGGGGGTGAGATGGGTGCAGGAGGGAGAGAAAAATGGGAAAGACGGAGTGGGCGATTGTTAGCTTTGAGGTCAGCTGAATATCACAGTTCAGATAGTGGAGAGAGAAGCAGCGAGGAGTAAACACACAAACACTCATGTGACTGGAAACATCCTGGATGTGCGATAATGAGGCTAAACCAACAAGACCGACATCTCAGCTCTGCTCGGAGAAATGTCTACAGAGCTCACGTCGAGTGTCTACAAGCCTCAAAGTGCATGTTAAACAAACGTCTGCGGCGGCTGCTGCTGCACGCCGTCAGTCCTCCTGTCAAACTCTGACATGACAGATTTTAAAAAGAATGAATGAAGAACGCCTGTGACAAAGTAAAGGGAGACGACCGGAGTCTGGACAGTGCACACTGTCACACTCCAGATGATAATACACAACATGTTTGTATAAAGAAATGCGCATTTCTTCATCTGTAAGAGCAAGAAAACTGAAAATGATTCACCATGCATATTCAAGAATACATGATGAAATCAAAAATATGCATCAATTTTAAATGATTCAAATTTTTGGTTCATTACAAAGCAAAGATGTGAAACTTTGAGGATCTGGTGAGTCGTTCCTGAGGAAATGACTCAGTGTTTAAAAAAGCACATATTTTGTTTGTACTGAATATGCACAGAAATGAATATAGCTTTATACAATAAAAAAAATAATAAAAAAAAATTCAATCAAATATTTCAAAAACCTGTCTCTGCACTCAGGAGCAGAACATGTAGGAAAAGCAGAGATTTATGTTGCACTTTACACACAAAGACTTATTTAAAGACAAGCAACCCCGTCCCCTAAAAATGCCATTCATAAATAATCAGAGACAGCGAACAGGTTCTGAAAGTGCTCGACTTATTGTCCATGTTGGCTAAAGAGTGAAGTTCAAAGTGCAAGTTTCTACATGCTAGTGTCTGAAAAGCCTCGGGTATCAGTGAGTCTACACACTGAGGTGATGCCACATAATTTATCAATAAACTTTATAGTTTCACACCCAAATAAAACTGCAGTTTTCTTCTTCACTGCTCTAAAACAGTAGCTTAGACAGGAAGTTGCGCTGTGCAGCATCTGGCAACTACTGTTTTTGAGCGACGGAGGAGAATAATTAGTCATTAGCTAAACATCAGCAATTTGGCAACATGTTACACTGGAAAGTCCCACCAGTAAAAAGATTTATTCTTCTATCAGTGAGTAAAGTCGGATAACAAATTAAAGGTTCGGTGATATTCACGTATCTGCTCATGTTTTACAAAGAGTTTAACCTGAGCCATGTCAAACAACAATGACAGCAATCATATCACCTCCATACATACAGGGTTGGCAGGATACAGCTGTTTAAAAAATTGTTTTTGTCATCGCCATGGTATCGGATCAGTACTCAATATCGGCAAATACGCAAGTTCAGGTATCTAGTAAGGAAAAAAAATGGTATTGAAATCTCTAGTTCTAGAGGGATGTTGTGGTATAAATGCATTTTAAGCAAATAAACATCATGTTTAATTCCACTGTAGAATTCATTCATGATGCCATTGTTCATATATGATAATGTGGATATTATTGTTTCTTACGTCAGCACATGTAAAACGTGAAATGATAAAGACGCAGGCAGTATTGATTCAATTGTTTTCATTAACAGGAACAGTTAATAAAGCAACAACATTGGGCCCAAATCCAGCTGCTGCAGGAAAAAAAATAATGATGATAAAGAGAAAGGAAAATATTGGCACACTGAGCATATTTTCACACACCACGTTTGCTCCAAAACACTATCCGTAGCGAAGTATTTAAACTGATTAGCCTCTTCAAATGAGTGAAATGTTGGGGGATTATTATCTTTGAGGGAGAGAGAGGGAGAGACAATGAGGAGAAGGTGAAAGGTGAGGAGGTTCTGCTTTGTGCGTGCCTTGGGGACATTTAACCAAATCAGATTAACAACAAAAGCTGCGTCTTTGGACACACACACACACACACACACACACACACACACACATACATATATATAGCTACATAAGAGAGTGGGTGTAGGGGCCTCACAAAGCGCCTAGAGGCCCTTGCTGTAGCCTCAGGGAGTCACATATGCAGGAAGAGTCAGTGGAGATTCTGGTAATTGTTCGCATACAAACACTGTGGCATCCATCAACACACACACACACACACACACACACACACACACACACACAAACACACAAGAAAATACACACGAGCATCCTGTGCAATAATGGAATTTGAATGAACAGGCAATAAGACGCAGGTTTCACAGCAATCACAGATTCATTTCCATCAGGCCGCTCTGCCCCTCAGCGTACAGCACGGCAGAACAACGCGGGATAATCCGCAGCACAAACTGCTCCTCTATCAACACATGTCGGCTACACTGACAACACATCACAGCTGCCAGGAGAAACTGCATCTTTGCAAATGTAAGACTTGTCGTTTCATTCACACTTTACACGCAATCACTCACACACACACACACGGTCAAAAGTGATCACAGCTGTCAGTCACGGAGCAGATGATGTTGATAACTTGGTCAATTTATTATGTTGTTTCCAGTGAATATTTGAACATGATGCTGGTGTGATAGTCACTAACCTACACTGTCCCGAACATGGATTTACTGCACATATTCTGTTCAGGGCCAAGGCTATTTGAAAAACATTCACACACTGGTAGACTGCTTTTCCAATTACACTGCGGTGGCAACATAATCGCTGGCTGGATTTAGTTCAGTCAACTTTTTCTTTTTTTGAATGATTGAATGTAGAGCAACATTCATAAACAGCAGCAGAGTCACCAGGAGCTGGTTGGGGCGGATGGTGGACATGCAAAGCACACAACTAGTAAGTTTTGCTACTGCTGTATAGCCAGCGTTAGCATTGCTGTTTACTCACCAGTCTAGAAAGAAACGTTGCAAGTTCAGCATCGAACTTCAATCCGTTCCTCACCGAGAGCCGTCTCCTGCAGGGGGAAGCAACACCGATGTTAACTCTTGTCTCCATCACATACTCAAGTTAGCACGCTAACCAGCTAGCTCCAGCCCATCTCATCACTTTCCGACAGAGACTCACTGCAGCCTCCAGTCTGTGGTGAAGACGTAGCGCTGCTCAGAGGGAGTATTATAACCTTTAAACGCAACGATGGCTAAAGCTCGTCCAGCGACAATCACCACCACCTGCTCCCGGTAAAGAAACCATGTTTGGCCGGCAGAGAAAAACTTACAAATGGACCCTTTAACCAAGTGCTGAGAGTTGCTACACATGAAATATAAGAATGCTGTAGTCACTAAAGTGAATATTGTTCTGCAAGATCAGACAGTGTGGTGGAAAACAAATACGTTGTCTGAACATTTTACTGATCTGCTCTGCATCAATGTCTTTGCAGCCCGGCCACATACATAAATTACATCATATCCTCTAACTGAGAAAGGGTTGTCTCCTAGAAATGGAGAGCTTAGAACGCAGCATAAATAAAGCAAGGGTCGCTCATAAGAGGATAGTGATAGCGATCGCTTCAAGCAGCTTCACTAAAACAGTGGGTGAAACACCAGCATTAGAGGGATTGATAGGGTTCAAATGACAGTTTCTGCAGTCATCTGCTACCTGCATCTAGTGCCAGATCCCTGAACCCCCCACCCATATATTACAGTTCTTTGGCTTCTGAAACAGGCCTAGTGTTGTGTTCATAAATGAGAATAACTGAGAAAAATCACTGCTTTGTAGGCATGAGAATGGGGAGGTCATCTCTCTGTGCAAAATTGCCACAACAACCATAAGCATGGATGATATTACAAGTATACAAGTTGTTGAAATAGAAGAGAAAAAGAAGATTGATTAGATTAATATCGGCAAAAACATTAAGTTAACCACTCCTAGCAACCACTACTGCAGCTTCCAAAGATGTCATTGATAGGATGGATGTATCAGTCACCACGGATTTGTTCAGGCAAAATAACCAAACAAATAACTTCAATAATGACTGAGTGAAAGCTACAGCAGAAACAGCAGATTATCAGTCTAACCAGCATCATTGTGTGAAATCAGAACCCAGATCTTTCTCTGAAGCTGGATTTTTACTGATCCATGAAATTAAATGTCAAAGATTTTGTGCAGTTTGGGCTGGAGTTGCTCTCTGTCTCCTCCTCCTCCTACAGCATCATCACCACCACCACCACAACCACCACCACCATCATCATCATCATTATCATCATCCATCAAGTGCTTGCTGGGTAGATATCATGAGGTGATTAAGAATATGTCAGCAAAGGGAACCTGTATCAGAGCCGGAAAAAAAAAAAGTCAAACGCAACTTACCGAATTTGGATGAGGAAGGGCAGAAAGTAAAAGGCAGGAAAAGAGCACCTCCCGCTGTGTAGAGAAAAAGACAGCAAAAAAGTCAGCAACATTCACACTCAAAGCAAACATCAAACATCATCAAACACACAGAATGAGACACTTTGATCTCCCAGGCTCCACAGGAAGCCAGCATCTTTGGAAAATCCTCCAAATGTAAATTAATTTACTACAGAAAGAGTCTCCCGAGGCGCTGGTGCGCAACCGAACGCCAGACATCAGAGGGTTAAACCCAAACTCTGCAGCTCAGCCCACAGAGACAGTTCAGCCGTAGTGAGTAAATCTTAACTCTGAGCCATGCATGTAGGCCCCCCCCACCACCACCACCACCACCACCACCAACAGCACAAACTAACACGCATGACAGAGTTTTACATTACTCCTGAGTCGATTACCGAACACACAGGGAATCTGTTTGTGTTAGTGCCTCAGTTCATCATTACTGACATCATAAAAAAATAAATAAAAAAAACTCCTCAGCATGTTTCATTCCCAGCAGAGGCCTTTTTTTTTTTAGCACTGAATGTTGCATGAGAATTTAGGATGTGTTAGCAAACAGACTTCTTCTGCAGGCTTTTAGCTGACACTTCAGTCATATATTAAGATGGAGATCCTCCTCCAACGTGCTGTATTTAATCATTCACATTTGTGCTTATGCAACACATAAGGATTTGCTGGCCTGCACATAAGCCAACATGAAAAGGTATATGCTGCCACCTGTGCTGGAATGTGTAACATTGGGGCTTCATTGCCATGTTTAGATTCTGGATAATTAACTTGGATTAATTAATTTTCTGGCCACTTTAGGGCAGCAGAAGAAACTGCAAACACAGCATTGACATTACTGAAGTTGCTATGGTGAACATGCTAGCAAACAGTTGCCCATTTACACATGCAGCAGACACAGAGCAACGTTAGCATTCATATGGAGTCATGTGTCTTCCCTCCATTTCCCTCCATTTCCCTCCATTTCCCTCCATTTTCTTCCATTTCCCTCCATTTTCTTCCATTTCCCTCCATTTCCTACTAGCCTAGCCTTAAGTCTCATGTAGTTACAAACCTCACATTCATCTGTTTCTTCTTGTTCAGGATACACATGTGAAGCCTTGCTAACAGCTAGCCTCCTCATCTTGTTACTCATCTGCTTTCTGGTGATCAGTATCATGCATCATATATAGCCTAGGCTACTTCCTGGTTCCACCACGTTTGAATAGCAGTAGGGAGAGTCATCATTGTTTTACACAAACCGTCTTTTCCTGAAAATGATGGTTCCACAGATGTCTTGGTCTCTACTTAGTTGGTGATTTGTGGTCAAAATTGTATAAACTGCATATATTTATTTTTGCCAGTTTGTCTGTTTCTCTGTTTGTATATAGTGAGCTCCCCCCGCAGATGGTTTAGTCCAATCAACCTGTATAAGGTGTGCTCCTTTAGACCTGTTTAGTCATGTCATTGCACTCAGGGGGTACACTGCTCTTTTAGGCCTGTGTTTCAGATATATATATCAGCTGTAAAGGGAGCCAGTTTGTGAGTATGTTTAAAGCTCCTTCACTGTTTGTAGAGTATAGTCTGTTGGAAATTCATTAGAAGAAGAAGAAGAAGAAGAAGAAGAAGAAGAAGAAGAAGAAATGGATGCACCATACAAGTAAGTAGCCAGTCTAGTGTGGACACATGGAGAAAGGACTTTTAAATTAAAAATATAACTCCAGTTAATGTAATAGTTACAGAAGGCACAAGTCTATTATTTATTTATTTATTGAATAATTACATTAAGACATCTTTTGAAGTGTTTCAAGATTTAAATACAATAAAGATACTTAAGGTTGTTTTGAGTAATTGACATAAAACTTGTCTTTTTAAACATCCATTCATTATCAAAATACTGGTTTATATTGTTTTTACTGGTGATAACGGTGCCTTAGGGAGGGAGTGGCCAATCTGCAGCTCTTTGCACCAAACACCTCACAGAGGACCAATCACACACCTTCACCTAGTAACTAAACATGTCATGTTGTCATGTTATTTTGCAACATACAGTACCAGTCATTTTATTACCTGTCTGGAATCACTTCAACATGATGGTAAGGATGAACACGTAGAACATTTTAAACAGAGTTGCAGGACTTTTATTTCTAGAGAACCAAAGTTCAGCTTCACTAATCTCCAGTGCATCCGTTTCATTTCACTTCACAGTAATGAGGACCAGGGGTTCAAGCCTTAAAATGCAAAGGAAGAAGTTGGTGCATGTGTGTGTGCACCTGCAAAGCTTGTCTGCGCATGACATGACATGAATATGAAAAGTGCTATTTTCGGTCGGGCCACACTTCCCGTATGATCACCAGCTGAGACAGTTGAGGGCAGAGTTGTTGTTGTTTTTTTAAGAGCTGCTGCATCACTGCTAATGCAAAACAGGAAGATCATCATTTAAAAACAGGTGAAAGAGAGAGTAAAAGACAGTGTTACAGACAACAACATCACTCCACATCACATCACCTCCAGCAGGACTCCAGCTGAGAAATGCTCGGCATGCTGTCTAAACATCTTTCCTTCAGGTTACGGTCAGACGTGAGCTTATCCTCCGCTGACTGACATGCTTGTCTTTTCCCTGTCAGTGTAAAATAGCTGGTAGATGTGAGAGTAGGATTGTGTCTCTCTCTCCTATACCTCTCCTTCACACCGAGAGAGACATCGCGGCCCCGCTGCCCCTCCAACCTGCCTCGAGGTCCTATAATCTTTTTACAATGTGTTGAAACAGAGCAATAAATCTGTTAGCTTACAATCTAATTTCCCTGGCCTTTTCCAGAAATCCTCATAAACTTTTGGCGCCCCCATTAACGGCCCTATTGAATCAAAGCGCTTAATCTGCTTCCAGGTGAGGGGTCAGAAAATGAATGCTTTGAGATCCATCACGCTGACGGGAGCAGAGAAAACTGGGCGAGGGAGAGCGCTGGGGAAAAGGGCAGCGTCTCTTCCTCATAGGTCAATAGCAGCCAAGAGAGTCAGTCATTCACTTTTTCCCTCAGCGCCGCTCTCATTTTCCATTTAATATGGACATCCAATTAATGTGAGCACGTCTGGGGCGGCCCGGATCCTGGTGAATTATGGTCCATCATCCCCCCAGTTATGGCTCGGCAAGAGAGAGGGAGATAGAGGAGAGGAGAGAAGAGAAGAGGAGAGGAGAGGAAACTAAATGAGAAGAGTATAGGGGAGGAAATTAGGAGTAACAAGGAGAGGAGAAAAAAGAAAGAAAGGAAGGGAAAGTAAAGGAAAGGAAGAAGAAAAACAAGGAGAGGAAAAGTTGAGGGAAAGGAAATGGAAAAGAAAGGAAACGAGGAAAGGATAGGAGGGATAAGGAGTGGAAATGAAACAAGGAGAAAACAGGAAAAGTAGGGAAACAAGATTGGGAAAGGAAACTGGAAAGGAAAGGAAACAAGGAATAAGGAGAGGAGGGCCATGGAAAGGGAATGAGGAGAGAAGAAGACCAGGGACAGGAGGATTAATGGGCAAGGAAAGGAGGAAAAGGAAAGGAAATTAGGAAGGAAGAGGAAAGGAAATTAGGGAGGAAGAGGAACAGGGAAAGGGCAAGTAAGGAAACAAGGAAACAAGGAGAGGAGAGGAGAAACAAGGAAAGGAGAAGGAAAGAAAAGGACAGAGGAGAGAGGGAAAGTGAATGAGGAGAGGAGAGCCTTTCTAAAATTAGAGATAATTGATTGGTTGTTGGGGCAGCAATGGCTGCCTCTGATTGGCTGCTAGGAGGAAGAGCCAGATTAGATTCCAAAGTGGAGCGACAGACACCTGAGCTGTGTGTGTGTGTGTGTGTGTGTGTGTGTGTGTGTGTGTGTGTGTGTGTGTGTGTGTGTGTCTGTCCAAACAGCATTACACGAGGGCCTGTGATATTAAACCTGGACAGCAGCACCTTATTGTCGCAGCAACGGGGATTTGTCATTGTACCTCATTATCCAATTAACACCATTGGGGCCCGCGGCCAAACACACACACACACACACATACACACACACACACACACACACACACACACTGGACCTTTCTCTGTGCGTTTGTGTGTGTGTTAATATGTGGATTTCAACAAAGTTAAAATAGGAAATGTTGGAGGAAACTTTCAGCTCTGCTGGCAGCTGCTAATACATAAAACTTTCTCTTTTTGAAATTCATGACACAGAAACAAGGCTTCTGATCATTAGAGGGACTGTTAATTATTTTACATCTGGTTTGTTGTTATTAAGCACTCGAGTACAGACACTGAAAGAATAACACACTTCAGAGAAGTTAGAGAATGAAAGAAGGAAGTCACAAATTCAACAATTACAAGACTTTACTCTGCACATCACCTTCACTATGTGACTTAATTGTCTAGTTTATTTCCTTCTTAATCCGACTCATCAATCTTTTAAGAACACTGCCACAAAACCATATGTACTGCACACCCGGGGGCTGTTTTAGATGACACTTTAATGGGTTAGTTTGCTGAGTAAAGCCTGGATTCATGTTACAGATTTTCAGGTTCAGAATTAGCACGATAACACACTCAAACATGCAAACACACTTCCATCATATATTGGAAATGTTATTATTCACTTAATTTTACAGGGAACATGATAATGATTGCATAGTGGATGTGAGACAATTTGAACGTCTGTAAAGTTTTACAACCAATGATAAATCATTTTAACGTTTACTTTCAGTCATAGATGCTAACGGGACATTTAGCATGTTACACTTTAAAGGGATCTTTATGTGTCTTTGTTTTATCTTTCTTCAGACCAGGGCTCTATATCTTCTCCTGAAATAGCGTCCCAACGGCGGCGTGCTTACAGGACCTCAGTTGTCATGGTTACCATAATAAACACACAACTGTACCAAGAGGGGCGTACCAATCGTCGCCATGGTTACTATAATAATGGTCATGGCTTGGTTGGGTATAGCCACTAAAACTACTTGGTCAGATTTAGGAAAAGATGGTGATTTGGGTTCCTCAACATTAGACGAACTTTGTTGTCATGGTTACAATAATAACAACACGGTTAACTTTGTTTGAACGCTCATGGATAAAAGAAACAACATAAATAGTTCGTTTCACATGGGAATCGAACTTTTCCTTTGCTCCTGTCATAATCACTACGACCACCGGGTGTCGCGGAACAACAAAACGTAACCATGGGTCGTAATAAGGGCTTCGTTCTTTTACAGGAGGACAGTCTCGGACTGGTTTACTTAACCATTGATTACTGTTTGAGACATGTAGACACAGAATATGATGTGTAGGCTGTTTGTCACAGTTTGAATCCACTGTAACAAACCAGGAATTCAAACTGCAATTCTTCGCACAGAAGGGAACTACAAACTTTGTACAACTACATTTCAAGCCATCAGGAACTAATCTAAAAGAGCACTACTTCATTTTTACTGTTTGGTTTAAGCAACTAAAACTACCTACAATTACATATTTTTTTTATACATCAACCTCATGTCCCAAAACTGTAAGGAAGGACGTTGCGATAGTATCACAGGTGTAGCAGGAGTTGGACACTCCACTGATTGCATCAAAGCTCAAATAGCAAACACAAATTGAAGCACTAAAAACCCAGGCTGTCCTCACAGCAGCTTGGCACGCAGGGCTCAAAGGGGACGAATTGAAACCTTAAGTGGAGAATGAATGAAAAGAAAACAAACTAATAAAGAGCATATCAAAACATGGGTCATCCCAGTATTTCCCCAGATTTGGAAACGTTTCAGACTAAATGAAAAAAATGTGCATTTCATTAAATGCTAATATCTGAGCGGAGCTCCACGGACTCTCTCTATCTGATTGTGTCTCTGCTCACAAATAGATCTCTCCCCGATTCTGGAGGAAAATACAGGAGTTATTGCGAGGATACAGGAAGTATTCCAGTCCAGAGCCCACTAAATCCTGATGTCAGATGTTTTATTATTAAAACTCTGAAACATTCATTCCACTCTTTGCAGTTCTCAGAGGCTCAAAGACCAAGAGGAAGAGGGAGACGGGACAGGCTGGAGTCGCTCATAATGCCAGATACAACAGACACACATCTTAACCGACCATCTACAGTAACACAAAAGGATATGAACACTCGACAAACTTCTATGCAAAGACTATTACTGATAAAAAAGAAATTTACATCAGTGAAATGCAGTGAAACACTCTTGAAGTATATTACATTTTAAAACTTTTAGGCCTTTTCTGGGTTTATTTGATTTGAGGAGGCAGACAGGAAATGTGGGAAGAGAGGTGGATGAGTTCCCTGACTTTTCCGGACATTGCTGCTATGTGGTATTCATCTTAGATCACTCCTGCCTTTCACAGTATTTTAAAGATTGCAGAAGCTACAGTGGCCAGATGGGTTTAGGGAATTACTGAGCATTTAAAATTGAACTGTCTACATGACCTCTCATGAGTCACGTCCCAACATAAAAGACAAAACGATACGCATCCAGGAAACAGGAAAAATTACAGTCATATACCACTAAACAATTTACCTAATTATGTTGTGTTGGCAACATAACCACTTTCTTGATTATGTGCAGAGTCAAAGTTTGTTGGGCGACACCAGGTCGCGGATGAGGTGGATGGCGGGGGCGTAAAAAAACGTATGATTGTCACTCCAGAGACCAGAGTTCACATCCACACTCCCGTCGTAGACAACAAGAACATTAGTTATGGTGAAAGTAATAGGTTGGGTTATTTTAACATGGGTTTGTGTGAGGTACTTATCTATAGTCAGTGTATTACCTGCAGTAGATTTGAATCAGCGCACTCTTTGGAGAAGCAGCAGGAGTTTTAGCCACTTTTAAAGATACCCACGGAAAAGTCTACGCATTATTGTGAATATTTTCACCGCTTTATCTTGCCGTCAAACAGCCCTTTACTTTGGAACTACAGTTTGTGAGCCGTTGAACTACCGTAAGATTACGCATGAGCACAACGGCGCTGTGCACTGTATCACTCCGCAGATCAGCTGTTTGAGTCAGGCAGGGCTAAGTGTAGGTGCACATATGTACAAAATACAAATATGTGAACATTTTACTGACACGTTCACTATCGGTAACAAATCCTAATTACTTGAATAGAAAGCATAATAAAAGCATATTGTCTGGGAGACGAGATCTAGTTCAGCAATGCGAAAGTGTCGTAAAGTCTTACTGTGGTTGTTTCAGCTGCATTCAAATTGCTTAAAAGCAATCTGAGCTTGTGCCTCATCATATGTTTCTTCCACATGTAATAACAATCGACTGAACATCAGATACTAAGAAACCAAAATGTATAAAATTCCCCTCCTTAAGTGTTTTCCAGACTCGTCTTGTACCAAAGTTGTGTCACGTTCGGTGGATAAAAAGGTTACAGTAATAAAAAAAAAAGCAGGTCACAATTACATCCAGTCAGTTAGCAAAACATACATACATCAATACTTTCAATACACTAAAAGCTCTGATAGTTATTTTAGTAAATGTGATTAGAGAGAAAAAGGTAAAATAATGAAAGAATAAATTCCTGCCATGTGTTGCAAAAAATAAGGTTTTCTGTGCAGGAGAAATTCACAAGTATTCTGGCCTTGGAGGAAACAGGATGGGACTAGAGTTATGACTGTGTGTGTGTGTATGTGTGTGTGTGTGTGTGTGTGTGTGTGTGTGCATGCACGCACTGCATCATAGCTGTGTTTTTAAAGGCCTAATGTTTCCTGACATCCCACAGTTAAAGTATCATAGAGGCAGAATGATCGCCCCTGGCTAGCAGGAAAGAGACTGCCTGGGGCCTTTCGCTCTGGGCAAGAGTGTGTGTGTGTGTGTGTGTGTGTGTGTGTGTGTGTGTGTGTGTGTGTGTGTGTGTGTGTGTGTGGTGAAATGGCCTTTCAACATGCAATATTCTCTGTGTCATCAGCTTAAACAGCTAAACAGGGTGTTCAGGGGAGAAGAGGAGGAGGAAGACAGGAGGAGGGAGGATAAAAAAAAAGAAGAGACGGAGAGCAGACGGAGGTAGAGAGAGGGAGAAAGCTCTCAGTGCCGACACGCAGCATTACAGCCTGGCTCTGCGCCGGACTCCTCTTTTAATGAAGGAGGAAATGAAGACGTGGGATGAAGGAAGAAGAAGAAAGAGGAGGAAAATCCTTGTGTTAAGTCGACTCTTATTATCTCATTATGCTTCCCTCTCTTTTTACCACTCGCACTCTGTCTTTCTTTGAGCGTGTGTGCCTGTGTGTGTGTGTGTGTGTGTGTGTGTGTGTGCCTGCAAAACGTGCTGGGATCTCCATTAGCAGCGACGCCGAGAGAGAGAGCTGTGGTGTTAAAACCCGTTCCTGAAATAATCAAGCAGATATATAATATTCAGCGTTAAATTATTCAAGTGTTAAAGGCTCAGAAGTTTGAGCAAATTGCTGCTTTTTTTTCTGCCTTTCCTCCTGTTTTAAGTGCAGGAGGCAGGCTGGTAACGATGTGCACTGCCGGGCCTGAAACTAGCAACTCTAGGCCTGGACTTGAGGTCTGATCTTTCTTATTAGCGAGCACATATTCCCCAGTTTGTGTTTTGTAAGGGCTGAGGTCTCCAGCTCCCATTAACAGGCAATTAAGGCCAGACCCGAGCCTGACTGCATTATTCTACAGATTATCCCAATGCAATTAACGCTAAAAAATTAAGCTGTTTTAATATTCTTAATGTCAATGTAGGTAAAAATCTCACAGTGTGGCTATTAGATACACAAAGCAATACCTTACAGATGTATTATTAGGGCAAAGCTGCAGTGACTTTTGGCCTGTAGCTGCCACCGTGCAGGAGAGAGTGAGAGAGGAGGGGAGGGTCAGGGTACAGTAGTGTATAATGGTGGATAGTGTGAGTCCACACAACAGATGAAGTCATTTCACACTCGTCTGTGAATGAAATGAGAGGCCGGCGATAGCATCTCCCCTCGCGCCCGCTCTCTGCCAGCCGAGCTTTTGATCTTCCCGAGCAGCGCTGAAATGATCCTCTGTCCGAGTTTTTACAGCAAATCAGTGCCGGACAATTCTCTCCCTCTGTCCCCATTTTCTGTCTTGTTCTGAAAAGCTGCCGAGCCAAGAGTTCAAAGCTGGAGCCCAGATGAGATGAGCACCACTCGCGAGGAATTACATTAGTGCCTGACTGTCCCATGTGCTGGCACGTAATACATCAGAAAGAGAAGAGAATATTTTCATGACTTGAAGATGGCCATATAGTGCTGTAAAAGGGCTGAGGGAGTGTTACTGCACAACCTAAATTCCTGTGGTATTAACCTGCATCCGTGTCAATTGGACTGCGGTCAGGTGGAGGAAAAAACAAAATGTCACCCGCCTTCATCACACATACTGTACAGCATAGCAATTACAGGAAAAGAGCATTAAATAAGAAGGGTGCCGAAGGAGGCAACACAGATTCACTTTAACTGAAGTTAACAGTCCTAAAGCACCGTGTCTACAGTCACCCAGGCTGTAGACGAAATCACTCACGATGAACGTGTCTTCAGACTGCATGCAAACCAAATTTCCTTCTCTTTGTTTGCAGATGTTACCACTGGAGTCTGTGTATACTCACCCCAAATAGCCAATGTAGGGATGAAGCAAATGCTGGCTATCCAGCAATGTATACACCAATGGGTGTGTGTATATGTTTGTGTGACAACTCAAGCTCTGACTGAATTGATCAGGAACTCCACTTCTTTCCGTTATTTTTCTTTTGTTTCTCGTCTCCAAAATGTCCTGAATTTTACTCATACATCCTCGGGATTATCGCAAAATCTTTCCTCAAGTTAAATTACTTTCATCGCACGCTTTTAACACTTGGGGTATACACTTTCACTTGTTTCTTGTGAATTAGATGAGAGGTTGATAAGATTCATACATCTGTAGCTCTCTGTACACATGTAGCTGGAGCGAACAACCAGTTAGCTCAGCTCAGCACACAGACCGGGAGGAGAGAGAACCAGCCAAATGTAACAAAATCCACCTACCATATATCTGCTCTGTTTAATCCGAATGAAAAAGACTAGCTAGGCTGCTTCCAGTCTTTATGCTAAGCTAAGCTAAGCAGCTGTTGGCTGTAGCTTCGTTCTTAGCGTACAGGCATGAGAGGGGTATTAATAGCTATCCTGATCTAATTCTCTTTGCATCCACTTATATCTTTTCATTGTCTCCATATGCTTCTAAAATGCACTTTAAAATTACTTATTTAAGATTGCAATTAGGTACAATAATGATATGACATTTATAATGAACAGTTCAGGCTTTAACTTCATCATCCGCCTTTGTTTTCTCTCCTAAATAGGTAAGCTGGAGGTTTATTTCAATTTTGGACTTCTTTTTAGCTGAAGTGGAGTTTCTCATTAAATTTAGAGGTTAGCGTGTCAGTGCATTGTTCTCATTAGGATAAAATTACCAGACAAGACTTGCACTATTTATAGCACATTTCACACACCCACGAAAAATTAGAAAAAAAGTACATGTCAAAGAAGACAGACACATCCACACCCTGCTACTGTCTTTCTCTCTCTCTCTCTCTCTCTCTCATACACACACACACACACACACACACACTTCCTGTGTTCATGTGGAGTGGAAGCAACATGCAGGCAGGGAGGGTTGAGCCATGAATCATGACTATTATCATTAAGTTAAGCACCAACCAACCCCAAAGGCAGTGAAAGTCTCTGTGGAGAAACGGCACTCTAAATGAGCCTGATTATTATTATTGTCCTCCAAATGAGAGTGATTAGTATTGATGTCTAAATGAGCACTGAGACTATTATTGCCCTGATTATTATTATTATTATTATTGTGGCAACGTTATGAGGAGCAGGCAGCCTTGCTCATCTTTGCTTCATTCACTTTTAATTCCACAGGCTGCCTCTTTTACCGACAGCAGCATCACATGGTCACTGTGACACACATGCACACACATGCACACAAATCTAATAAAATCAGTTACATATACATACATGTTCACACGCTGGTATTATCTAGATGCAAACAGTTGCATTCATTCATAGTTACACATGCACAAATACACATACACGTCCACATGTAGAAAGACAGAGATGTGCACATTCATACACAAAAAGACACACACTATCCATCCACATTTGCACTGAAATACCTGCATGAAACCCGCACTAACCTGGAGGAAGGCTGCGTGCAGCAAAGCAGCGGCGATGTGTGATGGAGGAGCATATGGAGGTAATCCCCTGCCTTCCCTAAGAACAGAATAAATAAATCATCATTACATCTGGACAGATAACAGATCAGAGGAATCAGCTGAAAGGAACGCTGCATATGTTAACTCAGTTAACGTGATCGACGTGAGGGGCCCATCATCCCCAGCGTGTTGTTTTCGGAGCTAATCGTTGCTGCTAATCAGTGAGTAAACATGGATGCTTTGGTGTTTTTCACTAACGTAAATGTGTTGTTGCTGTTTACTGTTATAAAAATGTTGTTAGGATTTTATGAAATCTTCCAAATGTATCATATTTTCCAGTCTAATGATTAAATTTAAATGATGAATTTAGGAATTAGGTTTGGAGTTTAGATCAGACCTGACGGCCTGTACAATGTGTGTGCATCTGTGAATGTGTGTGTTTGTAGGTTTATGTGTGTAATGTGTGCATGTGCGTGTATCTGCGTGTCAGGACAGCTGTCAGATCACCTCACTGATTGGCCAATATGACAGGTTTCAAAAACAGCCGTGGGAGGAGAAAGGAGGAGGCGGGCTGCCCAGCTGTCAATCACTGCCAGTCACAAGTCCAGCTCAGCCAACAAAGCATCACCTGGGCCCACACACACATAAACACACACACACACACACACACAACCTACAAGCCTACATGCACAAAGTATAATCCATAAATCTCCATGCACACATCCCCACACAACACACAATACCACATTCACATATAAAAGCCTTAGTGCTTTGCACGCACGTTGACTGACTCTATATCATTCTCACACACACACACACACACACAAACACACACAAACATACACACATACACAGTCATCGGTCTTAGCACAGACAGGCATTCAGTTTGACAGAGTAATTATGACGTCCCACTCTGAAGGAGCCCTGGGCTGAAAGGTGAGAGTTATCGATCCCACACAGGAGGAAATTTATCAATGTCCAAACGCTCAGCTCTGACAGGAACCCAATCCACTTAGAGCGCAATGTTCAAACTGTTCAGGTCTGCTCTGAAAACAAACCTCTGCTCACTTTAGAGGCGGGTTGGCCGGCTGCGGGGGTAAGGCACGGGGACGGTTCAGACGGGTCAGATGCCAACTGAAGACCATCTAAATAGTTATTTTGGCATTTTAGTCTTCTGCTGTGCACCTTTTCCTCACCTAGAACCTTCACTTCTGCAGCATTAGTACATTTATAGTTTTACTGAATGGCTTTCAATTATTCCAAGGGAATGTTTGAGCTTTTATCACTGAGGTTTGGATTATACCTGTAGGTGAGAAGAGCAAATAGAGAGAGAGAGAGAGAGAGAGGATTTCCAGCTGAGAAACAATGTCCTGCTGCGAACTCAAAACACATGTCTTGTGATTATATTGCATTCTGTTCCACCTAGGTGTATCAGTGCAGAATTATCATCACTGGAGACGAACTGGCGACTAATTTGGTCTCATCCTTGTTGGATTTCTCCCTGTATGACTGTTGAACATTGAAAATTAAAATGTGCATTATTTTTTCTTTGATCTCTGATCACAATCAGGGCAACATATATCTATATCGAACATACAAGAACGGTTTTAGGATAGTTATTAACATTTTCAGCTCTTGGGTCAAGGTGTGAGTCTCCGACCGTGAACACTACTGCTACAAGCTGCCATGGAAATATCTGCCAGATCATCAAACTAAAAGTCACGTGAAATGTCACTGCTTCTAGACTCTAAAGAAATCTTTACTCATATTGTTCATCATGGAATTATTTTCTAACAATTTTTGCAAAATAAGACAAAACCATTATGAAAATATTATGAATCTGATTGGGTGAATTCAGTACTGTGCAGTAGATTAGAATAACTACCCTAGTACAGTTTCCTGTATTGGTAAGTATTTATTTTTTCTCCTAAGTGCAGGTTTTGCAGCCCTTCAGTGACTCAGGCAAACACCAGCAGCAGCAGCATATTAAGAGCTACAGTATTTGGGTAACTACTCACAGAAATACTGAGGAAAACATTTACAACCAGCTTCTAATAGTTCAGTTCAACATTTTGAACACTGGATCATCAAAACTTTGGTCGAACCTTCTTAATCTGTTGCGTCCCCTTTTGTACGGTCCAGGTCCCAAATACAACTTCAGCTACAGTTGAAAGTCCTTATTTCTCTCCTTTACTGACTTAAATTTACACAAGGGAGTGAAGTTTATTATTGAAGTTGGAGTGTCAAGACTGTTTCTGTTCCTCTTTCATCCACAGCCAGTCTGTCCATCCACCCAGCTTCACCCTGTTGTGCTGACCTGTGTCAGAGTTTTGGATCAGACCCAGTCAGTTTTTTTATGAAGACTTCTTGTTTAGTTCAGTGTAAGTAATAAGCATATTACAGTACACTTTACATTTTACTGTTAAACTCTCTCTGTGTGTCGCCCACAGTCTGAGCTGTGCGTCTGCTGTGACTGGGGTTTTACTGAAAGCTCGTGTCAAAATATTTAGACTGCTCTCAGAAACCACGCTGCACTCATGTCGGGTTGAGTCGGTAACATTTATCTTTGACTGACAGATCAAGGTAGTAAAGTGTGGCTTACTGCAGCTTGAGAGGATTTTGATATCAATCTTGTAACTACAAACTGGAATTCTTACTACAGGAACTCCGCCTTCTATTTTCTAACTAGAAAAATGGTGAAACATCGAACCTGAGCGCATAATGTACCTCACTGAAATCAAGAGATACGCAAACACACGGCTCAGAGTTTAAGGTAATGTTTCAATTAAATGCTAATATGCAAGATTCCCTTCTGGAACACATTTATCACAATGAACCTTGCAAACCTGTTCTGGAGTTGCTTGTTCGTTTCCTCGATCAGGAGCTTCTCACTCAGTCAAGAACTTTAACATAGTTTTCAATGGTAGACAAGTCACATATCAAGAAATAAAACAGATAAGGACACTCAGAGAGTAAGAAAAAAAAAACCTGAACAAAAATATGATGAAGAATGAACCAGAGTAAAATAAAGTCTGAGAATAAAGGAAGGTTTTTGTGTTGTTATGGTCCAACAACACACGTGGTTTAACTAACTCAGGCTCATGATTATGGCATTAAAATAATCTTGTTTATTCTCATTCAGTATTCTTGAATAATGCTTTTTTTTTTTTTTTAAATAGAGGCAAATAGAGTAAAGAGTGGAAACCATGATCATCATTCATATGTTTGTCCTGGTGCTGATCATGTGAGTGAAGTTACACGAGGTAGGGGTGTTGGGAACCGTTCCAGCATGCACTGTCTCATCTAAAATCATGATCAACAATCTTTTTTTAATAAACCTAAGAAAGATGGACAGTTGTATCTGAAAATGAATTCATGTACTACATAGAAAATGTCTTGCTCATGATCCAACTAACTGTCAATAAGACTGTTGCACTTTTGACAAGACAGCTGAACGGGCCAGAGCTAGCTGGTTAGCGTGCTAACTTCAGTCGAAGAAAATAAGTGATAGAAATAAAAGCAAAACGAGCGGGTTGCGTTTCACTTCTGGAGAAAGCTCATGGCGAGTAAAGGAACGAAGTTTGATGCTGAACTCGCAACATTTCTTCTCGACTGGCGAGTAAACAGCCGCTAATGCTAATGCTATGTAGCAACAGCAAAACTTAGAAGTAGCTCATTCAAACAAAACAGTTTATCTTTGTTCTCATAAATGGTTCACATTCTTATGGGAAGTGCAGTAACAGATATTCTTTTGAGCATGTTTATCTTCTCAAGAAATGAAACAAATGAAAGAAATGCTCAAAAAGACATTATATTGACTTCCAGTAGCAAGTGCAACAGCCTGGAAGTGGCATCACAAACGCTACACATCCGAATCACAGGCTCACTCCTCAGGACCCCCCACCAAATGGGTACAGTAATCCAGTGATTATGATGCTTGCATGATCTTGCATGTAACTAATTAATTTCATCTTGAGTGATTACAGTAATTTACAATATAATAATAATATTAAATGGATGCCATTATGTTACATTTCAGTTTTTGTCTTCCTGCATCACACTGAAGATGAGTGCTTCCATGTTGCCTTGCACAAAATGTGATGAGGAAACGATGACATCTTAACTTATGTAATACTAATACTTACTTATACTAATAGTAGATACTTTGTATTAGCAATAATGATTTCATATTATTCCATAAAATAACCAGATTTTATTTTCTTATTGTAATTTTGTGATGATAATATGCACCTTTTACGTGACGTACTGACTCTTTTGACTCAGGTCTCCTCCTTTCCATGCTTTATACATGCAAACACACAATACCATACAAATTACAGACTATTAATTATTCCCTTGAAACCATTTTAGCAATTTTCTGGATCATGAAGAAACAAATCTTTCCCTGCATTCATAGTAGAGTTTGATCAATACTGTCAGAGGACTGCTTTCAAAATGAGATTGTCATGAGAGAGGCCTGTCGACTGAAACATCAGCGGAAAAGTGTGGTGAAAAATATATCCATTAGGGATGTGTGTGTGTGTGTGTGCGCGTGTGTGTGTGTGTGTGTGTGTGAACCCTCTTTTTAAAGTTTTGACCCTATGCACCACAAGGGAAAACCCATAGTGCACCTTGTGTGTGTGTCTATGTGTGTGTTATTTGTCTTCCCGCTCATCATCGACTCCACCATCATACTATGCCGAGATGCCGAGCACCTGTGGACATCTGCCTGCGGCCTGAGGTGATGTCCACGCCTTCATTTTTCTCAGACAATGAGTGGAATCATTTCCCCTCACACAGACCCCTCCATCATTATTGACACAGAATTATTGATCAGGACCTCGTCTGGTAAATTACAACCTATTAGTCAAACCTTTTTCCCCCTGGTTCTGAAAAAGACCAAAGAGCAGAAAAAAATGTTGATGGAGCGAGATTATGGAGAAGCTGGAAGATCTGCTGGGCGGGTTAACGCTGCTGACTGGTATTATATATTCTGGAAATTTCTGTTTTTGCGCCTGTTAAGGAGATTTATTGGGCAAATGCAGATTAAACAGCAGACAAACACGCTCGCCCGACCCATTCCTCAAGGTGCCGCCGACACTGAATCAACATTAGTTCAAGGAAGCCGAGGTTCCAGGTGAAATCTACAACACTGAAGTCAGAGAGCACACCAGCTGCCTCACTTAATTTTTTTTTTTTTTTTTGATGTTTTGCCCGAGGCCTATCCTACTAAAGAGAAGTAATTTGGCTTATCTTATCCCAGAGACCTAGCAGCTGCTTTTTATTCTTTTTTGTGAGGTCTTTTTTCTCATTTAGTCCAACAAAGATTGTCCTCATAGATTGACCTTCTCTGTGCCTGCAGGCCGTTGCCCTCATGCCAGTAACTAGATAACACACTCTATCAGAGATTTGAGAAAATCATTGGGAAAGCAGTGGGGCTGATAGTGGCATCAATCCTAACCTGACACCAGGCTGGGTCAACCATTTATCTCTCCACACCGCCTCTGGTCACAACAGCGGCCATCTTGCTCTGCTACATCCTTCTTTAATAACCTTGGCCACGTCTCTTTGCAGACTGAGAGGATAAGGCACCGCCGCACTCCTAGCTCCTCGCCTGATCGCCGCTGTTTTGTTTGCATTTTACCCGTGAAAATCGCATTCAGACGCGTTTACCGTCAGATCGACAAGATTGTCCACCAACAAGCAAACACAAGCACACACACACTCAAGATGTGTCTAACAAGAGGGGCCAAGGCTCCCAAACTCGTTAGCATAGGAGTTAATGGTGACTCCACTGTCATTAATTCCCCATGGTGTTTGACTTAAATGCTTCTATATTGGTGGAGTGAGAGATTCCCAGAGGCCTCCTAGCACTGAGATCATTGTTTTTCACTTACTAACAATGAACTTATGATCAGAGTGCTGCAAGGCTTTTAAAAAATGCCCTGTAGGATCATTACAGACCCTGTGAGTGTGTGTGTGTGTGTGTGTGTGTGTGTGTGTGTGTGTGATGCTGCCAATGAGGCCAGCAGAGCAGCAGTGTGTCCGAGGCTCATCTCGTTGCTCTGTGGCGCAGCCAGGATGAGTGGGGAGGTTAAATGGGGCGTCATCAATCTCAATGAAGTGCAATTATTTTCTCACTTATTAATCATTGCAGGCTAATAGCTAGTGGCAAAGCTGGGACCGCCATTTGTCAAACTTAGCAGATTTCTGTAATTTTGTTTCCCCGTTTCCCTCTAATGTTTGTGTAGACTTTGGCAGATATCTATGGAAGGCTGCAATAAGTCTGTGCCTCCAAGTATCTATCTCCTACCTGCACCGCAGAACTAACTGAACTTCTCGCAGTTTCTCTATGTGAGTGATTCTCTCCATTTCAGAGCTGAGTGACTATTTCATGGTCTGTGGCAGAGCAGAATGGAAAGCTTTATTTGCAGAGTGCAGCATGGACGACCTATTGATGGTTAACTGCACTCAAACCCTTGCAAACTTAAAACCAATACTCCATACTCTGGGTTGTTTGTTTCTAATTCCGCAATAAATTGTGCATGCATTTACGTTTTATTAGACACTGTATACATTCTGTTGGAAGAAAGAACCACAACATTTTCTAGGCTGAGAAATGTTACGCAACAACACTGCAATCTGGCACAGCAACTTGACATTTATCAGAAAGGTCATTATGTGCAACAAGGTGCTAACAAGGCCCAGTTGGAACAATGCCTAATCATGCCATGATTAAAGAGTGACTTAATAAGGTAAGCAAGAGGAGATGTTAAACTACTGGAGGTCAGCAGAAACAAGATTTTCAGCTGCTGTTAAATAGTTTGTTAAAACTGCACTAATCAACATTTTATATCAACAGATCAGATGACTAATGTGAACAAGCCCACAGAGAATTATTACCCAACTCCTCAGTTCCCCTCGGCTCTATAAAGCGTTTTAGCATCTTTCAGGTCATTGTTTTGAAAGCTGGTGACTAGAGTTTGAACGCACTGGAGCATTGTGCAGCTGGAGAGACAAATATTTCCCTCAAAAGTCGGCAGAGAACAAAACTTCCATTCATCGGGTGGCCAATCATGACTCCAATTGAATTTTAATCTTGCTAAAATGTTCGGTATAACAACTTTATTTTTATTTTTTAATTTAAGCAGCAAAAAAACTCTAAATAATAATCTAGATAATGTTTTTTTTGTTTTACAACTCTTTTAAATAAACCAAAATCTGTCCATTGTAATATATAAAAATGTACCTGAAATATTCAGTAAATCTAAACTGTATAACGGAGATCATGTCTAAGTAAGATTATCTAAAACCTCTCAAGCTGCTAATGCTGTCTGCACACTTAAGTTAAATGTCCTGAAACCCTCTTTTCTCTTTCAGCTCCGTACTGAGTGATGAGCGTCCACTTGAATTTCTACCACCGATACTTCTAGTTGTCCCACATAAGACATTTGTGTGTTTATGTTTTTGTTTTCTTCTCTTTTCACTGGGTTGGAGTGGAGGCATTGCTCTGCCAGAAACAGGTGATGTCATTATTTTCTTCCACCATCAGAATAGGATGACGGCTGTTAGCTGGTGTTGCCAGGGAGACACTACTACTTCGACCGTTTGTTCAAGTTCAAGTTTATTTGTCATCAGATTGAACATAATCAAAAACCTATGAACAATAAAAATGAGAATTAGAGGATAAAGCTTGTGCATTCTTCTGATAATTAACAAATCCCACCTGTGGTGTTAGTTCATTCTGTGGCCATCAACCCAAAGCCCATTGGTTCCTACTGAAGCCGTAAATCTTTAAAAACAGGTCACAAATATAAAGTTTCAGCTGTGTACTGTAGTTTATAGCAAGTGAGTGGCAGTGAGGCAGACAAGAGGTTTGTTACCCAGAAAGCAACTGTGCGCTATGTGAAAGATGGAATAAGAAAGATATTCTGTCGCTTCTAACTTTCTCTCTGAGTGACCGGTTTACAAATGAATATAGCCAAAATCACAGCACAGTGTTTGTCTTTAACTTGTGTGTTTGGTGATTTTGTCTGACAATGTTGTGGTTATAAAATCTGGATTTTAGCAGCAGCCTGGAAATGGCTTGGAAGTTAACATGCAGTCTTAATGGGCCACTTGTTCCAACTCGTTCCATCGTCTGACAACAGAAACAGAAAATCATGTGAATGAGAACAGCTTTATTGGGAATTCGGCTTCTTAAAATAATGTGTGTGTCAGTTGTTTACAGTGGTTGCACAACAGTTTTCAATTATGTCTTCAGTTTTGCTCATCGACCACATGTGGTCCAGCCGTATAGGCTTTGACCAACAGCTCTAGAGAGCTCTATGGTACATATTACTGGTTTTGGTCTTTTTGTGGGATTTGTTGACAACAGGAAAAATGCAGAATAAAACCAGAGTATAATGTAACACTAACTAAGTGCAGTGGTGGAAAGTAAATAAGTACATTTACTCAACTACAGGTACAATAATGAGGTACAGTTTGAACGTTTTTACCTTACTGAACTTATTTACATTACCTCAACAGCTGTAGTTACAAGTTACTTTCTGATTTCACACACACAGTACTGTACTTGATCAATTTATAAAATGTGATGCTTTGTTACGGTTTAAAATAACCAACAATATACAAACTACCTCTAACATCACTGTGCAGAAATGAATTCAACTGTAATAATATTAAATAATATAATATATAATAATATAACAATTACAGGAGACATTTTTCTGCATGTGTACTTTTACTTCAGATATTTAAAGTACATTTTGTTGTTAATACTTATGTACTTTTACACTACTGTAGTACTACTTTTACGTATGTAAACGGTCTGAATATTCATTCCATTACTGGTTACAGCTTCAACATTAAAATGCCACATACACATTAATGCATATGAAATGATTCTGAACTAATATTATATATAACGTAATAATACAACACTAACACAGGTCATTCAGTATTATAATAGAGTATTTTTTACTTTTGTCTGGATGCTTCTTCCACCACTCTCTAAATTCAAGTGTGACAGTCACATTGTCAACATTCTTTACATTCTGCAATAACTTGAATAAGGGGAGCTCTGGGTCACAGCTTCAGGAGAGATTTCCTGCCAGGGGCAAAAAACTTTCGGAGGCTCGTCTGCAGGATGCAGAGGCTCAGCAGGTCGACAGCTCTGTCTGCCAGATGTGTCAGGCAGTGTTGGCTGGAAGAGGCAGGACGACTGTGAGTGCTGTTTCTACTGTTTTCGTTTGTTTTTGCTCTGATATCTTAATTGTTTTTATTAAAGCAATAAAGGTTGAAATTTCAGTCTATCAGCATGTGGTTGCAGTATTTTGTGTGTGTGTTTGTGTGTGTGTGTGAGTGTGTGAGTGAATGAGAAAACGAGGGAGAAAAAAAAGAAAGGAAAGAAATTAGTGAATTAAAAAGTGCATATTTTGTTGTCTTCAATAATATGTAATTTGACTCACAATAATGGAACCACAGCGTTCACAACACTTGATTTGAGTGTGAATGAGAGACACGGTGATGCATAAATAGTTGGGTGTAATCTGTAATTGGCCCTGAGCTAAATGATGACTAGCAGACAGATGTGTTTAAGGACAGACAGTGAAATAACACAGCCCTGTGGATGTGTTTGGTTTGGCAGCCTTATCGAGCTGTCGCTTTTGAACAATGCCCGGTGAAAAATTCATCAATGAATGTGTGGTCAGTGTGGGACATCTAGTGGCAGAGATGGGGAAAGACACTAAGCTGTAGTTAATTGATGTTTTCCCTGAAGATTAAGACTGTTTTAAAACACTATCCTATTTTATGTTGAGTGTTTTTGCTGCTAATGAGCAGTGAGCTCAATTTTTTACTCAATAGCAGAACTTGGTCATTTGACACTGAACTTTGACGTAACAGCTATATTAAAGTCAAGATATATAGATATATAGGAAGTCAAGATAATATTTGTCATTAAAAGCGGCAGCAAAAACAGAAAAATAATCATTGTCAATATACAATAATCAAATTTCATATCAATGTCACCCAATGTGAATTGTACATGAAGCACACTCATGCTGAAACCAAACCAAAACCAAACTTCAGGTTTTAACTAGAGTAACTTCAGAGATATATGTGCTGCTTCATGTAGTCACAAAAACAATGCTTTTATTTTGTACAGTCCATATCCTTAAGAGTAAACAAACTTGTTATGGTTGCCATGTGAGGCCTGGGCATAACCTTTAGGTTTATATTTAATCAATATGAATAGATGTTTTAAAAGAGGTGAGAAGAAAGACAGTGCAGAAAAAGTGACTGAATCATAGTGGAGGGATTGTAAAATGAAGAAGGAGGAACTGATTGGATTTTGGTGGCTAAAGGTCAAAAGTCAAGGTCACGGTGACCTCACAAAACATGATTTACACCTTGAGGGAATTTCTTCAAATTCGGCGCAAACATTCGCTTCGTCTCAAGGACGAACTGATTAGATTTTGGTGGCCAAAGGTCAAAGGTTAAGGTCACAGTGACCTCAGAAAAGACCTTTTAGCCATTACTTAAGACTTCACACGGTAATTATGACAATATTTCACACAAATGGTTAATATTTTAAATGACCCTGGATAAACAGGGATGTAATCTAAAACTAGTGAGGCGGTAATTCTATTTTTATCTATTTGTTTTTTTCTGGGTCATTTTGAAGGCTGCAGTTTATGATGCTGCTGAATTGCACGTGTTTCTGTTATTTTGTCCATCTCATTTATATCAATTAGGGTCAGCTACATAATAAAAACTACTTTTCGTAGGATTCAACAGCAGCACAAGGGTTCCAGACAGTGCTTCAGAGGCTTTTCAGGAAGTTGTTTCAGGTGCTGGTAGACAAAATCAACGGTCACGTCTCACAGAGAAAAATACCTGCACACTGAGAAAAAAGTCATAGCATAAGAGGTGAAATGAAGTATAAGACTGTGTTTATAAAAATGTATTTATTTTTAATTATTCCATGTGAAAAAGGTGAGAACACGTGAGGTAATGTGATTTTGTTTTGTCGCCTCTTTCTTCTGTCTTTCTTCTTTTTTAATTAAGTGCAGCTCATTTGACATTAGCACCGAAATTGTATTTCCCACCTGCCAGCAAATGGTTTGTAGATTATAAATTCACTTGTCCTGAGAGAGGAAATCACTCTTTCCTCATAAAAGCCATGCATGTCTGCTGTATGGTTTAAATGTGATGCTTGTTAATAGAAAATAAAGATACTTTTATTACCCCTGTGTACCAATATGTTTCTCCTCATACTGTATATACAATCTGTATTTCCTCACTGAGCTGTAATATCACGCCCTAACCACAAGGTGTCCTCCTTGTGACAGCAGAGGATTAAAGTACCAGGTTGAAACAGGTGACAATTCATACAGAGGGTAACAGCCTCTTTATCAACTGACTGAATCAGATGTGAAGTGAACTCTAAACACTTGTCAAAGTGAACTACAGATCCACATCTGACCGTGCAGCTTCTGCAGACTGAAGAGCCGCTGAAACTTGTTGCCTAAAACTTTTCACAAATGAATATTTATTATTAATCAAATTTACTGTGCAATAAATCTGGATCAAACAAGATTTATGGACCAAACTATGCAGTTTGCAACATTATGAAATGATGTAGTTAATATGGAGATTAATGAGAAATGATAAATTGCTGTTTTTTCTTGACTTGAAAATGTCTTTTCTTTCATTTTCTGGCGGCCTGTTTGTGATATCAGCTGATAAATTAGTCACATAATCATTTCTAATTTTGAGTAATCGGTTGGACAGCCGTTTGGAGAAATTGAATACTTCTGAATGAGCAACTTGTTTGTGATGTTTTCAGTGTACTGCTCCTTTCCCTGAGATACACAACTCCACATATGGTCGTCGTGTCTCCGCCCAGCTACCCCAGACTCCCGCTGTTGTTTCTCCGCCCAGTGCGTGAGTGTGGACTGGAAGATAACAGTGGAAACTGGGCAGGGTCTTGCCTGCACATGAAAGCAGCTTCGACGCGTGCACGGTCCACTTTACCTCTAGAGAACATGACGAGCCTTTGCGCAGCTGCGAGACTTTTAACTGCGCTCAACTTCGACTCGGTGTGACATCGGTGATTCCTGTGGGCGTTACTGCGCAGACACACCGGCGGTGTTGAAGGCTACAACTTTGGGAAGTGTGTGGATTTGTTGTGAGAGCTGAGAAGGAATGCGCGGATTTGGTGGCTTTTCCTCTTGTTGTTTCTCCCCTCGGAGCCGTGTCGTGACTCCAGCCAATCTGCGGTGTCCGTCTGCTTTATCGAGTGTTTTTGTGAGCGTGCAATCGTCAGCGAACATGCAGCACGATGTGGAGCTGCACCCCTGCCTCTAACAGACTGTTTACCTGTGTTGAAACGGAGCAAGGTCGCACGTCTTGCCTGTGCAGAGGCTCCATGGGAAACCGCCGCGCGTAACGCCGGCTCTCCATGGAGGACTGGTGGAGAAGCCGCTCATCACAATCCACACTTTAACACAGTGAGTGACACTTGAAACAAGATGAGTCAAGACCAGGACGGGATATCCTTACCGGTGCCTTGCTTCAGCGCTTGTCCCGGCATAGAGAGCCTCCGCGGTGAAAGCACCAGCAGCAGTAGCGGTGGGGGAGGTGGAGGTGGCGGCGCCTCCGGGATCCCCGCAGCGGGGAGTTTCTGGCAGGACTCGGTGATCGGAAGCGGGGGGCTCAGCCCCACCGCGGGAAGCTGCCCGATGGACGGCGGAGGTTTGCTGTCCACCGGGAAGTCGTGCAAAAACAGGCCGGTGACGGTGGCCTATGTGGTGAACGGAGAGGCGAGCCAGCAGAATAACGCGGAGAGCATGGCTCTGCAGTGTCTGAAGGACGCCTGCGACACGGTGGGCAGCAAGCTGGAGACCGTGAACTTCAGTAAACTGGACTTTGGGGAGACCACGGTGCTGGACCGCTTCTACAACGCAGGTGAGTCCCCACCACCCTGCCTTATGACTGACAGGATATAACTCATTGTTAATGTGGTCAATCTTTGTCCTATTGGGATTTTTAGATCAATCCTCTAAATGCATTTCATAGGATTTAACCTAATCTTCACTCCATTATAATGATTAAACTGGAAGATCAATAGTCCTCAGTGACAGCCTGAAGTGCATTACTTCATCTTGGCATGTGGTACAGCCATGCTTACTTCTCTCCCAAACTAGTTTCAGGGGTCAAAGGTATCACCTGTGTTCCTGGAAACAGTTTGCCTGCAGGACAGGTTGCTCTGTGCACCATATACACATCACCTCAGCTCTGCATGTCAGGACTTGCGCCTGCAGCCTTCATGTCACACTTATTTCCACACTGTATTGGACAAAGTTGGAACTCACCAAGCAAAAAAAAAAAAAAAGTATAATTTGGGGTTGTTTAATTTGCTCCACAAATGTGGGGGTGATTGTTATATTTTCCCCCCACACATAGTTTCCCCCTTCCATTGTGCGCCTCCAGTGTTGTGCTGGAGTGTCATGGGTTGAGCCATGAGGCTGGACTTTCCACTGGAATCTACGAGCAGAGAAACAAACTTGAACCCTCAGACTGAAGCACTTTCCCTGCTTTTATTCATACTGTATGTGAAGTACTTGGCTCCTAATCCTACTGGAAATGTTCAGTTGCATAATAAGCATCGAAGAAGAAAAAAAAAAAAATCATTGTTTGGAAAGCAGAACTTTCAGGGGCTGTGGTCAAATAAAAAGCAGCTGTAATGTACAGAGCTGAAGGAGCCAGAAACAGCAGCCACTGTTTGCATTTACCTCAGATATTTGGTATCAGGATCTGTTCAGCAGATATTGCAGATGCCTGTGACGAGCAACGCCTTAGCAAAATACCAAAGTGCGAGTGTCAAGGATGCAGCTATATTGGTTTCATCAAATTTTAATGGGGCCACATCTCACACCTCACCCAAATACAACCGTTTCTTCTCACTTTATTGTGCACTGATAAAAACGATGACGACTTTAGCTGAGAGGAGATTTCATCTGAAGGACAAGCGTGCATGAAAATGTGAAACCTTGTGGTCTAGATTGTTGTCAAAATTCATCAAAAAGAGTTTTCAACAAGAGGGACAAGTTTAAGAACGTAAACTGTGCCTGAATAAAGGAGAGAACAACGTTACAGGACACAGCAGCAGAAATAAGGAGGTAATTTACCAGGAAGACGTCAGCATCCAGGTTGGAACCAGACTCAAACTGGTTGGATTGAAGAGTGAGCGTTATGAACAATTATTGTTTCAACAGCTTTATAATGACTCATATTTCAACACTTACCTGCTCTTCATATTGAAATACAGCCGCGGAAATCCTGTTGAGTCAATTTTAGCTGATAATCTTATAAACAGCTCTGGAAGAAATGAATGTTGAAATCCTATTCAAAGAGTGACTTAAACATTTCGTGTATTCTAGACATCTTGGACAACTTTGACTTTTCAGCCAAAGTTATCCCACTTTTAACACAAACTCTTAAATGTTTTTAATAACCAGGAAGTTACCTTTTATAAGTGTCCCGGCCCAAAGACAACAGCAGCACATGATGTGAAGCACATTATTGAGGTTTCCTGTTTATGCATGACAAAATCGTTCATGATCATTTTTACTCCTTACCTGAAAATTCAGTCGAAGATACATTGGAGATAGAGTGAAACCAGGTTTTAATAGCTCCTGAATCAAGAAATAATGTCAATAATATGTTTCTAATGCAAAAAGTTTTTTGTTTTACCCACATCAAAGCTTAAAATGCCTTCCTGGTCAGAACATACCGGTGAAACCAGACAGTTGTAAAGTGCCTGTTCGACACATGACAGGCTTGTTGTTTGTCATAACATCACATTATTGGTTGTACAAACACATCAAGTTCTCCTTTTTTTTTTCCATCTGGTTGTGTTCCTCTGAACTACTGTGGAATTTACTCATAATCCACATGGGAGGCTGGAAAGGAATTTTCCCAGAAACACGCTGTTGTATCTATTCAAACACAAACTACTTCATCCTCTTCCTGCGCAAGTGTGTGTGTGTGTAGCAGATACGAAGGCCAGACAACAAAAACCTTTAAACAATGAGCTCAGAGCTGGACTGGAAGCTTGTGCATGCCTGTTGCTGTGGAAAGATGATTTGCCAGATTCAAATACAGCGAGAGGCTGCTGGTATCTGTCCTTAAATGCCGGCCTCACATGACTGTGCACAAAGAGGGCATTTGGCTGAGAGATGGCAGAGGCCGATAGTCAAGCCTTCGGGCCATGATGCACAGGATACGTTAGGGAAATATGTAGATGCAAACTTTTGCCAACAGTAATTTTTCATCAGAGGTTTTTCTTTTTTTTTCTTGGAAGCACAGCTGTTGATCACAGACTCTGTTCCTTCAGCTCTCAATGCTGACAGTCGAATCGATCAGCTGTTTGAACATGTTGCTCCGGTGTGTCACTCACAGTGTGATCACATGTTATTGACTGATACGCGTCAACAGTGATGTTAGAAAATAAAGCGGATGACCTACATGCTGCGACAGTCCGACGTAAAGATATATTCAATTTCAAACGCAGCAACACAGTGAGTCTTTATGGCAGCGAGTGGCTGCTTCCACTGGAACTAGATTTTTTTTCTAGGTCATAAAAAAAAAAAAAAAAAAGCAGAAGCCAAAATCAATAAACTAAAAAGCATCTGTCATAGCTGCTGGTTCGCTCCTCCATCAGTATGAATCATTGATATAATTTATGTCGTCTAAACTGTACAATCCCAAAGTTTGTTGACCACTGAGCACACATTCAGTGGCTGGGCAAAGGTCAAAGTGCATGATGGTTAGTGTGTTTGTTGAAAAGGGCCTAATAATTGTGGATTGAGAATCACATCTCATATTTTGGAGAGTAAGCCAAGCCAAGCCAATCAGCAGTCTTTGTAGGTGAGACTATTGATGGGGATATAATCTAATGACGACAGTCCAGGAATCAGAGAATAATTAAACATATCCAAACAAATATGGCTGCATCATAGACTGTATATTGGAAAATATGACTGACGTAAAGAACAGCTCTTAAATCAGAGCCACACTTCGTACTGCGGCATTTGTTCACAGGTGTTCTTGCAGTTTCTTCCTACCAGTTTTAGAAAATGATTTTCCCTCGGCTCATCTTGTACTTGAGACACAGAGTCAGGAGGATTCAGCGCTCTCAGTTGTTTCTGCCTCGATCATCTCGATGGAGGATCAGGTGAAAGCGGCTAAGAGGGTTGGATTGACGGCTCGATGACTTGTAGCGCACGGCGACAGTGAATCGCTCAAGCGGAATATAGCTCAGTATGTTTTTCAAATGACTACATCAATGATTACTTCAATTGACATAATAATTGCCGAGCTAACTGCCCCTAGCCACCTGGTAACGCAGCTTGTGTGTGGACTGAAAACAAGATGGAGTGGACAGATGCATCAGCTGAGGATTGTTTAGGTCAATATAACCACTCTCCTAAAAGAAGATAACACAAGGGCAAATCATACTGAGGCGTATTTGACATGCTGATGCTACTACAAACACATTCAAAGTTAGGCTATAGGCGAATTATTTGTTTCTCTTCTTTGATAATAGAATATATTTAATTCACATATGAAATAAATTTGTGCTGAGATGCTGGCTAATGCTCGAGATTTCCTAATTACATATGTTTGAATGGAACTTCTACAGTGGCTGAATACCTTGTTTCAAAAACACCTCGATTGTACAGACATACGCTGTTGCACCTTTCTCAGCGGGTTTGCCGTTGGGTCATGGCTGTGGTATGCGGAGCTTCATCTCTCCAGTCGATCATTATGTTGCGTTACTGTGTCATTTGCAGGGAGCACAATGGGGTTTTTTTTGGAACAATTCATTGCGCGCACTCTGAGAGCAGCATTGCCTCGGTCTGAGTGTTTGCTTACCTCTTGTTTTGCACTGAGAGCTGGAGTCTGCCACTCAGCGCTCTGCCAGCAGCACAGACACAACTCACAAATTGTTTTCAGGCTGTCTCACTTGTGTTTTCGCTTTGTTGTAATATTGAGAAGGTCTGAGAGGAGCACGTTGTTGAAAACTCTCTAGTCACAAGCTAGAAATATTTTTGAAAGCATGTCAGCCACTTAAACCCTCACTGGTATATCTTTCAATTTTCTTTTTGTATTGTGCAGTTTATTTCTCCTTTATTTCCCCGTGGCATTTAGCTTAACCGTAACGCTAACTGTCATTTAGCTTCGTAGCTCATTTGGTAATAAGTTCACATAGTTTAGTCATTTATACCATAGATTTCTGCCTGAGAACTGTCTGCAAACCGTCCTCTTCCGTGACGCAGTTTATGCTCTGACAGGAGGATTAAATAAAATTTCCTAAATTTTGGAGTTATTGGTGAATGTTGAAAATTCATGTGTCAATTCAAGTTCACCAAAGTTGAACTTGATGCAAAAAACTTCACAAGGATTTCCTTTTCCCTGAAAGTGGATTGTGATATTGTGAATTTTACAGAAAAGGCTCATTTTCTACCAAGGTCTCTATATTAAATTTGCTGTTAGTTGTTGCCTCCTTGCTTTGGTTAGACATGTTTTCTAATAAGTGAAACGCATAAAATCTAAACTGTGGACCCAAAGGTGGTGAGGTGTCCAGTGTCAACATCGCTGGGGCCTCGGCTGACGGCGTCTTGTTGAGAGCGTCTTGGGATTCGCCAGCATAAGACTGTACACTCAGCTTCCCGACAGAGAGGCCACGCTGCTCTGAAATCCCATCAGCTGGCCCTCCGCTAAGTTGTTTATCCTCCCTTCTGTTTACTCTGCATGCTTTGCTGCTCCTCAGAGGTTAGAGAGCACAAGGTCAGAAGGAATTAGCCCACAGGCCACTCGCTGGCGTCTGGGGAAGAGTGACTTCATTTCGGCGGGAGAGGTAGCTGCAGACGGAAACGGAACCTCAAGTGCATGTCGGTGAGGGAAAGACTTTTCTTTCTTTTTTTTGTGTCATGATGTTACATGCTGATATTTTTCAACAGGAAGTATAGTGTAGACTCCAAATCGGAAGCAAAGAATCAGTTCTTCATCATTCATTATTGTTGTGACATCCGTGTTACAATGGCGATTTGCCGGCAATGACACACCAGAGATCACTGTAATCACTCCAGGTTTTTTTGCTTTGACATCTTTGCATGTTCTTCAGACTAATAACACTAATCCCCAATGTCCCTCTGCACAGTATTTCAATATCAAACAGTCTGTTAAAAGGGTATTTTTCATATATACACAGACCGTGTTGTAAGTGCACTATACTCTTGGATAAACCCTAGGCTAAATCTCTTAAGTGCTCCTCAGAAAAATGACAGGAGGTGGAGAGGCGGAGTATCAGAGCTCCCTTTCAGGTCTTATCAGGGGTTCATTTGAGGTAAAAGGCAGCAGGAGTGGGTAGCCAGCGTCTTTAGAAACCAGTGGGGAGTGAGAGGGGAACTGACTCATATCAATTTTAGTATGGTGGTAAGGCAGCAGGAAGTAGTGAATGGGTTTTGTTGCCACGAAGATCTGTAGGATTACTGTCAATACATAATGCGTTTTTCAGTCCAATCATAAAAGTGTAGCAGGGGAAGCAGGGACACCAGTTGGCTTCTGTAAAGAGCGCAACTCCTTCTCAGTCAGAAAAACTGTTACTACACCGTGGTTTTCTTCTCCTACATACATATAAAACAAACCGCTGAATGCAACTAGTTCTCAAACACTCTTTGCATTTACATGCACTTGACAAAGTCAAACAAGATTGTAACAGGTGTCAGTTAACAGAGGTGTGTCTCTCATCTGTCTTTACACTTGCTCCTCTCTCATCCAGCATGCAGCTCTTGTCTGGCTTGTGTCTGTGTTGTGATTCTGCACATGCACCACAAAGGTCACAGAGTCAAGTACAAACTCTTGTGTTTGCATGGGTGCTCGTGGGAATGAGGAAAATCCTTTTTAGGGCGGCAGCAGAAAAAATGGTTTCATTTTACAATAAACACAAGTTATAGAGAGAGTGTGTGTTGTTTTAAAAAGATGTCTACTGTAGGCCGCCACACACCTCTCTTGACATTAACCCAACCTTATAACTTACTGGGTGAATTCTGGTTATTTTGTGCAAGTTACTGGTTATTTACTGCAATAAAGTTATATTTAATGTAAATTTATTAAAACTTTGGAAAGTAAGAAGCTATTTATACATTTTGCTATTGCTAGATAGCCAATGTTAGCATTAACATCTGTTTACTTACCAGTCTAGAAGAAACATTGTGAGTTCAGCATCCATATTCATTCCTTGTGTGTTTTCTTCTACTAAAGTTAGCATGCTAACTAGCTAGCCCCAGCCTGTCACGTCATTTTCCGATAGCAACTCACTGTAGCCTCCAATCAGATGTAGCGGTGCTCAGAGGGAGTATTACAACCTCTTGTCTTGTAAACGTAATGATGGCCGACGCTTGTGTCAAGCGACAATCACCACCACCTGCTCCCAGCAAGAAATCTTGCGTGTTAGCATGCTAACATTTGCTGATTAGCATTAAACACAAAGTACAGCTGAAGCTGATGGGAATGTTTTGCAGATATTTGATCATCATAAACCAAAGTATTGGACAGAAATATGTCAATTAAGGGGCAATCCATGCAATATGTGTTGTGATATTTCATTTAAAATCACAAATGTGCATCTCATGGTGGCAGTAGAGGAAATGTCAGAAGATCACTACACTCTGTCGGATTTATCGCAGGGAGCCGTGAATGTCTGTCTTCAAATTTTATGCCAATCCATCAGGTAGATGTTGATATTTTGACTGGATAAGTGAAAAGTAAAAAGTCAGGGTAGCACTAACGTAAGTAGAATTCCCCATCATTCGGTAGTTTCTTAGATATTTCAGTCTGGATCAAAGGTATTACCGTCCCGGGAGAAATATCACTAACTGAAAATCTGTAGAGATCCTGAAGGTCGAAGAATCCTTCGAAATCACCGTAGGCAAATTCAACAATTGGTGTAAAAATACCAAGATATCCCCTAAGGAGATTTTTATGTGATGTTTCTGCTGTTTCACATGGATCTATTCCACTCAGGGTGCTCAGGTGTAATCTTCACTAATTCCTTCTGTGTACAGCTTTATTTCAATGCAGCAGTTTGCAAACAAGTGCAGCTCTTGCTCAATCCTATCATGTGAAATAACTGAGATAAGGTTGAGACATTGTTTACTTGGAATAAAAACAAACCCCTTCTGTTTCAGAGAGTTGAGTTTCACTGAAAAAGCAAGCTGTAAATCAAGTAGGCAAGTCGGGGCAACCAGCCCACTAGCACGGGTTGAATTCACATTCTGTTCTCAGCTATTTTCCCCCTCGGGGCCGTGGCACTGCAGTTTGTAAAATCTCTCAGTGTGTGAAAAGACAACAAAGTGGAGCAGAGGCAAAAAAAAAAAAAAGAAGAAGAAAGAACCAGTCTGCCAGGAGAGCGGTGCAACTGGCAGCCTGGTCTCATTTCCTGCATCATAGTCGTTTCTTTCAAGCAAACTTTTGTCTAAAAATAAAGAGAGCATTAATCTCTGTGCTGGGCAGGGCATCCAAATATACTGAATAACCATTGTCTAGTATTTCCCATATTATCCTCTGGGAGAATAGCTATATTTGTAGACAGAAGTGCTCAGTTGAAAGACTTCTATGGTGCTTTTTCTTCCATTCCCATGGTGGTATTTTTGGGAGCTTGCTTCTATGGGCTGTTTATACTTTGCGTGGCTTTTCGGCCTCATGTGTAGCTGAACCTGATTTTGGGATTCATTATAGATGTTTGACCACTTCTAGAGGCAGTTAGAAGTCCGTTGTCACGTGTGCCCCATGGTGTTTGTTTTGTTCCAATTTGTATTTGTTGGCCGTTCTTTCCTCTGTTTAATGAAAGTGTGGTGAAGAAGCAGTCTGCGTTGCCAGAAAGCAAATTAAAAACCAAAAAGACGACAATAAAGACGTCATCCCTCGTGAGTGATTGAGTCTCCCCGGGGGACAAACACGCACCACCTTGTTGTTACCGGCAGCTGTTGCATCACTAGTTTTGACAACCTTGACATTTCCAGGACAAGTTGATGAGATAATTCATCTTCAAAAGAAGTTTCTGACATACTTTCCAAAGTAAATTACAATTTAATTACATTTTTGTGTAGGAAAACCAGGAGATTATTCTGCTGAGCTGTTTTCAAATCTAGTGGAACAAATTTCAAATCTCAAATATTTGACAGCAAGTCCAAGTCAAGACTCAAGAATTCACAAGCAAACAACAATTTCTGGTTCCAGTAATTTACCAGGTCAAAACTTTGGACTTGAATGTTTCTGGAGACAGCTGTTGGCAAGTAGAGGAATGAAGTTTGATGCTGCACTCACAAGACTGACAAGTAAACAGCTGTTAAATCTCCTTCAACAGGTCCTTATTTTGTTTTTATCTCGTGCTCTGATCTCATGACAGATGAGGATACGGGTAAGGGGAGGATGCAGTGCACGTTCATGTCAAACACAGAGTACACAGTTTATACATCAGTGGGTAAATACCTCAATCTTAGGCTCCATGCAGACCCTCGTGGACATGGGAAAATGACAAGAATTACAACACATCACACAGACCCTTGCTATTGAAACATCTTCTCCAGCACAAGCAGCACAAGAGGTAATCATCATGCAGCTGCCACAAATTGCAGGAACACAACAACCATCCTCTCCTGTTCCTGGAAATTTGGCAGAGACTTTGGACACTACTCGAAGGTTTTTTTTTTTTGTTTTTTTTTTAAGGGGGAGGAAAAAGACGACTTCTTGAGTGTGGGAAATGGTTTCCAGTGGCGCTGGGAGACAGTCTTTCCACTGTCTCCTGGTGTCCTCGGTGTGGGCCGGGCTCCAGGGAAATCCTCCAACTGCGCTCTGCTCCACTAACACGAGCCTCGCTCCTTCCTTCAGCATTACAGATAAGGGGGGAAATCTGAAGTGCTACCCACTGATGGTTTGACTTACATCTTTTTACAGCAGTTTCCTCGCTGAGTCTCCATGGTTACAGCATCTTATGTGGAGTTGTTATGTAAGTGACTGTGACGAGTGCTTTATTTAATAACTGTACCTGTCCTGTTCCTGCATACTCAGAGTCAAACAGGGGGACTCACAGCTGGACTCACAGCTGGCCCCACGGTGACCACTGGAAACACTGCTGCTAATGTAACTGCAGTGCTTTTATTTATGTTCACAAATGTGAAGTGTTGTTAGGCCAAAAAGAGGGCACATACCTGCACATGCAAACATTTAGTCCCTCTCTTGAACTGCTAGGTCCCTCTCTAGAATGGTAGAGTAGTGGCACCGGAAAATAATAAAGGGAAAAATAATGAAGTAGTTTTCAGCAAAATTAAACAAGATATGACAAAACACCCGAGATTTTAAAAATGCTAAAGTTGATAGTTTCCAGTACAGAGGTATATTTTGGGCTGGTGTGATTTATTTGTTCATGTTTATTTTTTCAGTAATGGCACCTCAGTTGTAAATGTAACACTCTCTATGTGGATCGGATCAAACAGCCCGTTAAAGAGACAGTATGTTACTCTTCTCTAACATGTTTTAGTTGAAATATGCTCCATAACATATCTTGGTGTGGAGAGGTGCTATGAAAGACTCATTGAACAGCCTGGCAAGCCTCGCTCTTCTAACCAATCAGAGAAGGCCAAAGTCAGGAGTGGGAGCTCCGGCTCCGGCTCCAGCTGTGACGCTTTTGGTCGACTACTCCTCCCACGCTGATACTAGCTTAAAGTAGCTAAACCAGCTGCTGAAAGACGTCGCTGTGAAAGATCCTGCACCGTGTGATCAGTTTAAAGTGCTGCGAGATGTTTGGTGAAGCCGCTGGTAAAATAAAAGTATTATAAAAAAAAGTCCTCATCCCATTGCATTGCGGGAATTTTCTGTTATTATGGATAGTGTTGCTACTTTTCTAGAAAGCATTCAGTTAAACTCAAGATTCACTTGCTTGCTTTTTTTATGGAGTTTTCAACCATATCTCACAGCCCTCTTCAGCAAATGAAACTTGATGAAGTGGAAGAAGGTCATGGGATATGGTTAAAAAAGCTCTGGGAAAAAGAAACAAGTGAACCTTGAGCTAAGAATACTTAATTGCAGATATCGTTAGTTGCAGGTGTGGAGGTAAACAAACACTCATCACAGTGGACAATGAAGTTGTTTTGTATTATGCATTAGCCTGCACAGTGTATAGCTTTAGGGATGCATATTGTAGATGGTGCACACTGTCTCAGTGTTGTTTAGCTGAAGGCTGTGGGGAGCGACTGTTTACATTTCTCAACATCCTACACTCATTAAAATAGATTTCTTTGTGTCCACATGTGTGCTTTCTCTTTGGCTCGGTGCACAGGAGAGAAATAGGCTTTCTGAAATAATCCATACCCACTCTAACTGTCTCCAGTGCCATTTAGATCCTGCTGTGATTATAATATTGAGCAGCACCCCCTTCCCTCCCTCCAAAAACAGCATGTGTTACTGGTGGAGGCACTCTGGGGAGGGCTGAGAAGGATCTATAAAGAGGAGCCAAAAGACACCAAAATCATCCCCAGTAAATTCATGTGGCTCTCCGTTTTCTGAGCTGCTCATCAGCCGCCGCCTCCCTCCCTCTCCTCTCCCTCTTTCTCCCCCTTCAGAGGCACCGCTGGGCCTGAGGCACCTGCAGCAGCAGGCCAAGTGCTGCTGAAAGCCAAACAGTGTGAGAGAATATTGAATTATTTTCCCTCCTCTGCTTTAAGCAGTAGGCGAGGGAATCAATGTAGTTTTGGTCAGCCGCAGCAGGTCCTGCTGTAGGAGCTGTAGCAGGATTATCAGGGCATCACTATGCATGTTTTGCGATTGTTGTTTGTTTTTTTTCTTTTACAATTTGTCTTATCTCTCCCTGGTGGAGATATGCTTGGTTTACTACTAATTTGAGGTGATTGCAAAGACTAAACTGACAGATAAGGTGAGCACATGCGATCAGATGGCAGAGCCTGGTAAAAAGGGGGGGCTGGGTGACTTCAGTTTTCTCCTTCACTGGCTTTATGCAGCCTTCTGTCAACACTATGTTGGCAGGTGTTGCTGTTACATTGGCATGCACTGAGCTCTGCTGTTGCATTGGTAAGCAATCACGACATCTGAATGCTCTCCAGAAACAATCAGATGCTCTGCTGTTAAATGACAGGCGCTGACTGTGTGTGATGTTTCCCATCTCTGTGCGGTTTGTCTGCATGAATTCAAGGTTGTTGTCCTTAATGTGGCGAGAAAACCCCTGTCATGAAGCAACTGGAAGACTTACACAGTTCTTGCAAATGTAGTTGTATGTGTATAGCGGACAAGAACCACACTTCCCAGCGCTGCATTTCAGAACTTTAATGCAAGATACCAGCATAACTTCCCTGCAGCCGCAGACAAAGCGAGGAATATCTCTTGTATCGATGTTTATGTAACACGATAAACAAAGTCACCCCGTGTTAGCCAGAGGTTTCAGCAATGCACTCTAACATCACAAGCTACTAAGCAGCCTAAGCAGATTAGACAAGTTATGCATGAAAATGAAAGTATCAAAACATTCACTTAACACTTGTCCAGAACGAAAAGAGGATGTAAAGCTAATGAACGCGCAACACATTCAATTCATATAATAAAACAATTGCTTTACTTCCTGTTAAAGACAGAACATCCCCTTTATACGGAAGAGCAAAATAATTCTATATGAAAGTGTAGCTACATCTGTAATGATATCCTGGGAGGATTACTGAACAAGCCTACTGGGTGCATGTGTCAGGGCCCTGCGCCAGAGCCTCTGTTTGAAGTGACTGTTGACATTACTTGTTGGAAAACCAATCAAATTGCCACAAATGGACGCCAAGCAATGGCAAAGAGACCGAAATGACTCAAAATAGCTGCAGAGAGACTGAAAGTGACGACAGAGAGCAGCAAAATGACTCAGAACAGATGCAGGGCAACTACAAAGAGATGTGAACCAACGAGATATAGATGCAAAATGACCACAAACAGATAAAGCAACCAGAAAGAGACACAAAAGGACGAGAAAAAGATGGAACCTCCTAAACGGAGAGGAAAGGATGAAGGTGGCGGTGTACTACAACTATATGCAGCTTCTCATTTCAGCCTGTGATGTGCTCTTTCTTCATTATTGCTCAATACATGTGCATCAAGACTGAAACACACACTCCACACTGACGACATCATACGCCACTAGTCAAGCGTTGTCAGCTCTCAGGGGCTTTGTTGTGAGTACAAAGCACTTATGAGAACTGATTACTCCTCTCAACTCTCCCAGCAGAACAAGACTCGCTTGTGTTTTGCCCCCTTTCTTTCTTTTTTTTTTTTTTTTTCATGTGCGCACACTGTCGGCCGTGTTCTTCAACAGCCACATTAACCCTGCCCTGTGACAAACAGCAAACATTTTACTTCCATTCGCGTGAAGCAGGTGAGGTTTTCAAGCAGAGCTATGCAAAATTGCCCCACCCAAGTCATATCTGCACTTGAAAACACTGCACTGAAAATACATCTGTATATTACGCCGTTGCCTTTTAATGGCCTGTTTGTATTAAAATCTTGCTCAGATGTTATATTGATGGGTCTCCTGCCAGAGAAATGAGACTAGCCTATCTTTTATTCATCAGACAACCAATGCTGTCTGGATGTTGACATTCAGTTGCACCTTGTGTGCATTTTATCTTCCTCCCTGCAAGTAAGAGCAGGGAGGAAAAGAAATAGCCTTTTATTCCGTGTTTGCTCAGGAATGTTAAGGTTTGTAGTGAGATTAAGAATGGTGTACAAAGCATTTCTATTGTTTACTTTCAGCCAAGTCCAACAAAATACACCCGTTCGAGCCAGTCAGTCTTGGTTTGGACATTTAATAATGTCCAAGCTGATTTACTGATGATATCACTGATAGGGATACGTCACGGATGTGGAACTAACAAGTGGTTGTTAAGCAGAGGTCAGTCCAAGTGAGGATTAAGGTGTACTTTCCCTCTCCGCCTTAGACGTCAGAAAGTGAAACCTAACTTGCACTCAATCAGGGAGCAGGCATCCTGATGCGAAGATGCTGGCGGCTCATCCAGAGAACAAAACCCTCTTGATCGTCCGCATCACTGCACAGAGCTGCGGAGCTTCAAATCCCTTATATCCTGTCCTGTGCCCACTTGGCTGTAATGAAAATGTGAGGCTGTTTTCCAAAGCTCGCGTTGAGGAAGGAGGTTGATGAGATGAGAATCTCTGAGGCCGGCAACAAGTACCTGCCTGTTCCTGGTTGAATTTGCATGTGCTGATGAGGAGTGTGTAGAGCTGCAGAGGCCCCTCATCGCTGACAAAAAGCTCTCCACTACTACAATCAGCCTGCCTTTGATAGGCTTTTCTCCGCAGTGTTGTGTTGTGTTGGCATGCAGCCACAGAGCCACTGGATTACATTGACTGCTTGATGTTAAATGTGCATTCAAATTGTGAGTCTTCACATGGATGCTGTCATTGAATGATTTATTCTGATCTAACTGGTTTTCATGCCACTCGAGTGGAGCAGAACAAGCTGTAGAGACACCAACACATTACCAAAGACCGTTTTTACATTAGACAGTGATTTAATCTTTTTTTTTTTTTTTTATTGAATTTAATCTATTGTAAACACAAGTGCAGCTCTAAGTAATTTGGGGCGAGTTAAGTCTCACATCTTAAAATACAAACTGCATGTGAAGGTGCAAGTCAAAATGCCTTTGAGCAGAGCGTTTGAACATTTTCCCCTAATAGTGTTTTAGTAAAGCTGAGACCAAGTCACACACACACACCAGACTTCAGAGAAGAAAAAATATGTAAATGTAGATGTAACGGGTTCGTACCTGACCCCTGCCCCAATCCCTCCGCCAAGTTTGATGCAGATCGGTTCAGTACTTCTTGTGTAATCCTGCAGACAAATAAACAAACCCAGGTGGAAACATATTCTCCTTTGCTGAGGTAATAGATTTAATAATTAGATATTTATGGTATATTGTTGTGGTGGATATGCCTGACACTGTCTTTATTTATTTTTACCTTCTTCATTCTGACTCGAGTCCAAGTCTCAAGAGTAACCAAGGTAATTGAAAAGATAGAGGCCGTCATATTTTGCAGAGATTGAAAGCAATTGTAGGCAAATTTGTGATTTTCAGATACATAAGAAAGTGATACTTGACTTGAGCCACACATTTCTTGTCTCTCAAACGTCATCAAGCTTTAAGATGATGGTAAACTTTGGTCTGTTTTGCACTGACAACATTGACAATAACCTCTCACCTCCTTAGCAATCAGAAACATGTTCAAACTCCCTGTTCAGACCTGCAGAATTAACCCAGACCACTACACAGGGACCATCAGAGACTAATGCACCGCCTGCAAATGGTCAGAGCAGAGCAACCCATCATCTGAGTTAGTCATGGTGTGAGCAAGTCTTTAAATCGCCCCATTGTGTTGAGATGACTGAATGTTTTGGTGCTTTTCTGCAGTAGTATTCGCCCGCTCTGATGGGCGCATGCTTGAATCAACGCATTAGGGGGGAAAAAGACTCGGTCGGCTGGATCAGAGATTCTCTGCTCTTAAGCTCCATGTAATTTGTTTGTTGACACAGAGAGGCGGATAGTTGGAAACAGATGAAAAACACAGGGTGCGGTGTTATCTCTGTGGCGCTCCTCTGTCATTACTGGAGTGCAGCCCCCGGGTTGATTTGTTTTTGTTGTCATCAGCGGCTGGAGGCGGCCTCGGGGACGGCGTGCATACAGCTCCACCTCATGTGAGGGTCTCCGTAACACCGCCATGCTTATTCTACAGGTTGATGAGCGTGTTTAACACCACACACCCACCGTAATAACCTCTAAATACAAGATTTGAGAGATTTTTTTTGGGCTGTGATATGACTATGGCTTCAGCTCTGTGGTAACACAGCAGTCTGTTTTGCCGGACTCAGCGCTGGGAACTCTCCGCCCCTTCACCAGAAGCTGTAGGTCCCCGCTGGCTTGAGTGACAGTCGGCAATATTTACTTCTGTTAACCTATTGATCCTGATCATATGGCTGAGTCCAGCTGGAGTCAGTGTGGTATTTACTGTGTTTGCATTTATTGACAGTGTTGAAAAGGTGGGTCGAGCCCCCACCATCGATGGAGTAATTCTGTTTTTCAAGAGCGTGCTTCTGAATTAGCTCCACTTGTCCCTCTGACATGAGAATCTATCACTGACAACAGACTGCAATAAAAGCTGCTGTGAGCATCACCTTTCACAATATACAGTTTCCACTGGTGACAAATGCGTGATGTGCTTTTGTATGTGTCCATTAACCTTTGACCTCAGAGCTGTGTCTCTCTCTCCCAGAGCAATAAAGACCAGTCGATGTTGTCTATAATGAAAACCACATATCAACAGTTAGTGACTTTCACCATTTGATTTGATGCAGGTTTTACATTAAGGTTTACACATTTGATTAAAGCTACACTGAACATTTTATTTTTGATTAGTATTCGTACACACGAAGCACATTTAATTGATCAAAATTGTAGTTTTCTCTGTCAGTCAACAAATCAATTTATTGAATAATTGTTTGAACATTGCATCACTGTTTTTTTGTTTGAAAAAAAAACACTTAACTTGCTAAAAGCGTTTCTTACTTTAGCAACAACACTCTTTACATTTGTATAAATTTCATACAAAAATCTGCTCTTGTTTTTAACGTGTTGATCATTGGTTTTTAGAGAAGAGCTGTTGGCACAGGTTTTGGAGAGGTGTTATGATAAGGCTTCTGGAGCAGCATTTGTCACTTGTTCAAAGTGAGTAAAAACACAATGAGGCTGTAAAGGTGGACTGGTAAATACCTCGGTTTTCGTGTTCGTGTGACAACGTTTCACGTCCCCGACAACCTCTGTAGTCTCATTTAGCCACTTGTTAGTAACCACCTTTTTTGTCATAGAATTTAACGTGAAAATGTCTAGAGCTTGTGTTGACCACAGACCTTATTTCAGGCATTTAACCAAAAACCCACAAAAAATTTTTTGTTAAAAACGCCATTGATTTCAGGACGAGGGAACCTGGAAGTGCTAAAATGCAAACTTACTTCCAGGTTTTAGGATTCATCCCTGCAGCACGCTATATGGTCAAAAGTATGTTTTTCATCTTGGGCTGTTTCTCATGGTTTTGAAAAAGGTCCATTAGTTCCAATGAAAGGAAATCTACAGTATACAATGATATTTAAGGGCGTTTTCACACCTAAAGTTCGTTTGCTCTGAACCGATTCAGTTAATGAGTTTATAAACTTGTAGCATTTTCCCCTTGGTTCGCTTTGCTTTCACACAGAGAAAAATTCCATCTCAGGTTACAGGAACTGTTGAGCTCAGACTCGTGAGTTCACCTGCCAGTGGGATCGGGTCGAGCTCAGAACTCTTTCGCACCGAAAACGAACCGCTCCAGAGTTCGTTTGGGACTGAGAACAGCTCCTCGGAAGGGTCTTTTGGTTCCCACCCGAGTGCGATTACTGTTTTCAAACCTGCCCGAACGAATCGTACCAAGGGGGAAAATGAACCAGGGTTCGGTTTAACCGGACTCAATAATAATGAGCTTCCATCTTTATACCAACAATTTGCATCTAATACTGTCTTTCCATTGACTTTATTTGCAATCACAGTGCCTTTTGAATTTACGCAAATTTCTGTGTGAACAAACCTTTATAGCTGCAGATCAATGCCCATGGTTTTGGAATGAGATGTTCAACAATCACATATGCGATTGATAAATCCCCAAAATCCCCTGGCCATAGTGCATCTGTATTACTATTGTCGCAGAGACAGACGCCTAACACAACACCTGCCTGTTTCTCACCATCAGACCTTGCTGTGGTGGAGATGACGGACGCCTTCCGCCAGCCCTCGCTCTTCTACCACCTGGGAGTCAGAGAGAGCTTCAGCATGGCCAACAACATCATCCTGTACTGCGACACTAACTCCGAATCCCTCCAGTCCCTGCAGGTAAGCCGTCACTACCAACAGGAACCGGGACGATCCTGCCGCCCTCGTCACTCCTGACACATGGTCGTGATTAAAGGCTTTATTTAGGAGCAGGCATGAGGCACGTAGGATTGACAGAAATGTAATTTGGTGACAGCGGCACATAAACGCATCAATAATTTGATGGAAGGAAACACATTTATGAAACATTTAGAGATGGGAAGTCAGCGGTGGCCTCATTTAGTTGTGGATGAGCAAAACAAATTGGGTCTCCGAGGGAAAATCGAGTTTATCATCGAAAGACAATTGTGTTTTGTTTTTCAATTAGTGATCAACCACTAATTTAAAGTGGTATTTTTATTTTTTGATGTCAGTGGTGTTCGTGCTCACCTGTTTTTATGTAGTGTTTTGTGTTTCGATTACATTTAAGATTCAACTTCCACCAATGAGCTTCTGTTTTCAGCACTAATTGTTTGTGAACTTGAAAAACGTATCAACAGATTTCATTAGTTACTTCATAAGTTTCGACCATGAGACAAGGAACAGGTTGATCTTGTTCCCGGTGCGAAGCCAAAAGAAAGATTAAAAAACATTTCTTATAAAATAAAACCTTCAGGGGAAAAGAACAGAGCTGCAGCTTCACACAACGAAATGCTGTATAATTAGTAATAGTTTAGCAGCAGTAATATTTTCTGTCCCGTCAGATTATTTTGATAATACTTCTGATATATTTATCCATGTTGAGAGTGAATGACAGACTCGCATCAGGCCGCAGGCTGCGCTGTAGTCAGTGTGTCCGGGAAGCAACAGTTACCCACAGAATCAATTCCTCTTGGCAGTTTTGCCTACAGAATAATAGCACTCACTTAGACTCATCTACTGGCTAAATGTATTACAAGATAAGGTTTCTGGTTTCTGGTGGTTTCTGAAAATCAACTTCCTGGGGGAAACAACGTAACTGCAAGTAACTAAGTGTTGTTACATGATTCCCAACGATATGCAAACATTTTTTCCGTGCATGCATTTAGTATAGATTGATTCACGACTATGTTACAGGAATCTGCAGTGGAGAGTAACAAAAAACTGTGTTCATGTTAAAATGTCCAGTTGTTGCTTTAATGGGCTGGAACGCTGTTTTGGCTGCGTCAGCATATGACAACAGTGCGAGTCTTATAGCTCCCGTGTAGCAGACGAGACGCGGTTCACGCAGTCTGAGGCCCGGGCTGAACACACCGAATAACCTCCAGCTGCAGGCGTGTTGCAGCAGAGGAACACTGACGCCTTTATAGTAGGTAGTTTGTGTAGTGAAGGGGAGTCTTATGGCGACAGGGATCGTCGGCCAGCGGCCACACTGTGCTGTATAGTCAGCGTGTAGCACTGCACACCCTGTCAGGGGAGAGTCAAGACAAACATGACATTAAAAGCAAATGCACATTCATCGAACCTCTATTATTTATGCTTCGTAATTGCTTTAGATGGCATTCAGTCCCGCTCCGATGCAAACTGGTACCTAATAGGCGTTTTCCCTTCCTGTGGTCTGCAGTGGTGCCCACCCGTCTGGCTGGGCGGTGGGCTTGCAGCTCCTCAACCCAACCTCTTCTCTCTGGTGGTTTCCTCTGATCGCTATCAGGCGGTGCTGTTTTAAACTCTGGGCTTTTCTTTAAATACTGGAGCTCCTTTTAAAAATACGGAGGCCTTTGTGTACTCACTGTACCCATGCTGGTCATGCTTCTTTTCACTGCAGAATAAAATAGTCTCTCTGTACACACAAGTCCAATCTGTTTGAGAATGAATGGAAGGTTGAGAGCTTATGATTTTCTTCACCTACTATTCTACGGTTTGATTGTATGTGCTTGTTGTGTGCTCAGGATTTCTTTCTTTTCATTTGTGATTGCTGAAGTTCTAGGAAGACATGGTGATGCTTTGTGCCATGTAATTTAAATAAGTGAAGTGGCTACTCTTCCTTTTTAGCAGCTCAGCCAAATCATCTAATGTGTGATGAAAGATTTGGCACCTCGGGCGATTTGTGTGTCTCTGGTTTAACGATATATGTACTGTAAGTGGTCCAAGTTAAAACTTGGGATATTATCCCAAAATTAAATAGGTGAAATTGTGGCAGTGGCAGAGTTGGATAGTTCGTTCATTTTAAAGCCTACATATAAAAAATTTATCAAAAACAATCTTCCAGGCGCAGAATATCTGACTTTATACAACACTAAGGCTTCAGTACGCTTCAAACACACCGGCTTGTACATCATGTCATCGAGAGAAGTTAAAACCCTGCGCGTTTTCACACCTCCACAGATCTGCCCAATCAATGCATGAAGTGGATGTGGTTGTAAAGCTTCAAGGTTGTCTCACCAACCTTCAGCAGCTCACCCCCACCCTTTTTCAGGTTGAAAGACGGTGTTAGGTGACCCAACAAGCACTGAAGCATTTGAGGCCTTAAGTTATAATATTTACATTATTTAACTTGCAAAAGATCAAACAAAGACCAATACTATTTTTTTCTATTACTAAAAAGCCTTTAGACTCAGGACAGGTTAATCATTTATTGTTTTGTAGCCTGGAGAGCTACCACCTAAACGTCAGGGATTCAGATCGTTAGGTTTTAGCTGTGTCATTCTACGTTGTACAGAGCGATGCCTCCCCTCCCCGAAAAGTCAAATATTCATGCAATGTAGCGACTCAGTCGAACGCTCGACTTGAACAGTTAAAGATACAAAATAAAAAATATTTGCAAAACCTTTTGAATACTTGGAGACCTTCCTCGCTTACGGCAGGAGGACTCGAGTCGGAATGAAGTCACAAAAATGAAACATTGATTTGGACTGAACAGCTCTGAGAATTGACTTCCCTAAGACTTGGTCTGTCTTGTGACTCCACAGCAGAAACTTTTCAAGGTTTGAGTTTTGACCAGGTAAAAATAAATAAGACAGTGTCAGGTATATCCGCCATAACAACATACCATAAATATTGAATTATTAAATATATTACCTCAGCAAAGCAGGTTATGTTTTCACCTGGCGGTTGTTTGTTTGCCAGCAGGGTCACACAAAAAGTACTGAACCAATTTGCAGCAAACTCGGTGGAGCGACGGAGCAACCCGTAAGATTTTTTTGGGGCAGATCCAGGACCATTTACTATGAATTAGTATGATGTATTAGTATTAGTATTGTGAATTCACATTTGTATCCTTTCCGGTGCATCACTGGCAGCAACTGTTACAACATAATGTACGCTTGCAACATCACAGCTTATCACCAGAAACATTCATTAGGTATTTCTCAACCAGCCGAACCCCCAGAAGGTCATTGTTATCATGATGAAATGTAACAGTCTCAGGTATGATGTGTTTGATTTTGGTTGAACTGGTAGGTTTTGTATTGTTTCGTTCAGTAACACTGTGTCCAGAACAGAATTGCCGTTAGGAGAAAATGTTCTTGTTGAATCTCTAAATGCATCTTTCTCTTCTCTTCTTTCAGGAGATAATTTGCCAGAAGAACACTGTAAGTACACAAAGCAATCTTTTTTTTTTTTCCCTCTCGCCTCTGACTTTCACACATTACTCACCCATTGCTCACACATCACACATATTATGTGGTGCAAAGAATATGCTTTTCTACAACATGCATGGAGCACAGTGTCTAGCACCTTATGCTTCTCCTCTCTGTGTTTGTAAAGGTTTTCTCCTCTGCAGCCCACTTTTGTTTAGGAGCTGTGATAAATGCTCCGTTCACAGAAATTAAAAATTAAAAAAAAAAAAAAAAAAACATCTTCTCTTTCAATTACAAGATGTTTTTTCTCAGGTGACAGCCGGTTCAGGATTTGACTTGCAAAAGCTGCAGCATTCAAATAAGGTGCTGACTTAAAACTAAGGAAATCCTGTTCTTTACTAAGTCACATCCTACTGTAGATCCTAATACAATAGCATGTGTACATACAGTATAGCATATGTTCTTAGTGCAGTGGGTAGAGGACAAACCCTGTAGTTTGGTCATTATAAACCACCGATGAGCCTTATTACAGCCCCAGTTTGCATAGCGGCTGCCAACTATTGCCACAACAGTGAAAGGATGTTTTTGTCATTGATTATTTTGACTAACCAACAGTCAAAAACTAAAAATAATTCAACTTGCAGTGATATTAAACAGAGAAAAGCAGAAAAATCTCTCATCTTAGAAGCTGGGAGTAAGAAATGTTTTGCATTTTTGCTTGATAAATCTCCTTAAATCATTATTCACTTATCCAAATGGAAAATTGATTTGACTAATTGATCACAAAGTAAAGCAAAGTGTGATCAAAGCAGGAGCAGGAGCAAGCTGATTGTTGTCCAGGAGTCCATGTTCAGGAGTCAGATGAAAGGCTTAGCTCTCTTAAGTGGCTTTTCAAAGTGGAAGGAGGTGGTACCTGTGAGGCATGAAATGTACTGATCTCTGACACTGACTCGTACCATGTGAGAAGAGCTGATTATCACTCACAGTGTGAGAGTGTGAGCTCACTGAGCTCCCTCATGTGCACTCGCTGTCTTTGTTCCTGCTCGTATTAAGGCACTCAGCTGCCCTCTGCACTGGTGCGTGTGCTCTAAACTATCTCTCTGTGCTGGTTGTAAGTGTGCTTGAAGTGCAGTAGCTGCAAAGTTTGTATTCATTTATATTTTCCATCTGTTTGATGTTGTTTTTTTTTTTGTTTTTTTTTCCTGCATGCTCCGTAATTAACAAAATGTTTATACTGTCTCAGTTTTAATCACTCTCATTCCCATTCAGTGCCAGACAGCAAATAAAGTAGTAAACTTTCACAGCTCAAAATACGCTCTGATCTCTCTTCTAATCCTGGGCTGAACAATTTATCAAAGTATTATTGAAATCAAAATATGACCCAGTACAATATCCAAATCACAGGAGCTGCAATGTTTTTTTTGTTTGACAAAGTTAAAATGTGTCACAACAAACCAGAAATGAAACATTATGGTGTTACAAAGACCTACACCTTGTATTCTTTGTCTTCAGACCTGTGCAAAAATCACATCATCTAGTTGGTTTATACTATTTCAATCAGGAGAGACGTCGTTCTGAGTGAGCGAATAAACTTTTATTGCCATGTGCAAAACCAGGGAGGAAAAGTGAAAGATGAAAGAGTCTTTGGCGATTGGACCCTCACCACACTTGAAAGGGGGTGAGGCTGTGTGAAGTATAGAAACCCCTTTTTAAAGTGTGACAGCGACAGCATGATTGGCTGGTTGAGATCTCGGTGAAATCTGATCATAAGATGTGCGTTGGGAGAGAGCGAGAGAGAATTGTAACCTTCCTGATTGAACTTGCACTTCGCTTGATTTAAGGAAAATTTAAGACCAGACTCTGTTTGGCTGCTTGTCTTTCACTTTTAACTTCCCCAAAGCCACAGAGTGGGAGAAATGTAGAGCCTGACAGCTGCTGTTACAGTTGCCAAGCTATGATTGGACATCATGCTGGTCGGGGAGGGACAAACAAATGCACTACAGGTGCATGTGCTTGATTATTCTCTGCTGTTACAAAAGCATGTGTTGCTAATTGGTTTTAACTAAGTGCATTTAACAGCCCACCATGATAGTAGAAAACCCAGGCAATTAGCCTCTGTTGGTGTACATTAAATTACTGTAATTGCATGCACATTCATTCCTTTGTGTTGGTGTAAATTCACTCACTGTAGCAACCCACTGACTTCAGATCTGCAGCATCCGCAGCCCACAGGTACAAACTCTGAAAGCTTCAGGCCTGGGTGGAAGAGGCCGTGTTAGTCATGACTACCTCAATGGGTTAATGGCGGTTGAAACAGTCATATAAATGAAGTGCTATTAGTTGTAGTCAGCTCAGTGTGGGTGTGTGTGTGTGTGTGTGTGTGTGTGTGTCTCTGTGAAGAAGGTGAGTGAGTAGGCATGCGGCTCCAATTCAATCCTGCTGTAACTGCAAATGGACAGATGGACCATCGGCAAGGCTAACAACCCAGATGACTCACTCGCTGAATAACTGACTCGCTCTCAGTCACATTCACCAGATTCCCCCGTGAGCCGGCGCCGTCACATGTGTTTCACTCGCGGCTCAGAAACCTGTTAACCTGTGAGCAGACTAGCGGAGGTTAGCTTCGAATGACCTGCAGCCGCTCTGAAATATGCATCATGTCTGTCATGTGATCCCCATGATGGCATGAATCACACACACAGGGGAGAGCTAATTATAGTGTCAGGGTTTTGCAACTGTCTGGTTACACCTTACAGAAACAGGGGTCACAGGTTTATTTCTAAGAGGCATGCAGTGCCATTGAAGCGACCTGTGATGTCATGAACTGCTGTTGCACAGGAGGAAGTAGTTATGGCTTTCATTATTTCAACAGTGCACTTTCCTTTCACTTCCTTTTTTCAGTCTGCAGCAGCAGCAGCAGCAGCAGCAGCGGTGTGTTTTCTAAAAGAGGCTGCTGAAAAGCTGAAACCACGGTAGAATATTAAAGCCGTCAGGATGCAGCTGGGTGGCAGCTCAATCGCCTTCAGACGCTCTCATGTTGTGTTTCACTGCACATCTGACATTCTTGGAATAGCTCTCCTTGAAAAGACCTCGGCTGCTACTTGAGGATGCAAACGGTGGTTTTCCTGCCGTCTCTTTTCTCTCTGTGCTGTCTGTAAACACCACACGCACGTGTTTCCTCTTTGTTTATTCAGCAGTGGCAGGAAACTTCAACAGGAGCATCGCGACCGCTGCTGGAGAGTAATGTGAAGTTAAAACAAACACAGATACAGAAATCTACCTCCAGACAAAACACACATGACAAGAATTAGAGCTCAGTAAATAAAGAAGAACACTTTTGGTACGACTGCAGCTGAAACTGAAACAGACATGAAACAAAAAGTACTCCTGAATGCCTCGGCTGCAGCAAATAACCGGGTAGAGCTCTGCACCAGGTGAGCGGCGGAGACTTCTGCGTCTGCTCGATTTTCATGAGCGCCAGGCTGCATGAACAAGTGGATTTTGTAAGCGCGCTGCTCTAAGTGTTTGTTGTTGTTGTCAGAAAGCAGTTCCTAATGCAGGTGTCACTGCTGATGCAGATCACTCCACCCCAGCTGCTGCCTGTTTAGACCGGCTCACCGCAGACAACGCCACATATACGCTAGTGTCTGTGGAGACGGATCAGAGCCCAATCCCTGTGTCATTAACTAAACAGGTCTGACCTGCCCCAGGCAATCTGCTTCCTCCACACACGATGTAATGTTTAACTGAAGTGTGTGTATTAAGTCAGCTGTACAGAGTTTTGTTTGTTACATAATTTAGATAAGGTAACTGTTTAATGAGGGTGTGTATTGTACAGTACTATAAATGCACACCTTGTACTGTAAGGCTATTTTTGCTTATACTACATTATACTCTCAGTTTGGTTATTAATACATATAACAGCAACAACATGCTCCATATAAGCCAGACTATAACCACAACATACAATAGCTACTTATAAATAAATAATGAGGAGGAATAGCATGTTGTTAGTCTTACAAAATAAACTGTATATGATGTTTAAACCAGTAAAAACAAGGATATAAACCAAGAGGACACAGAAGGAGCAAACTGCCCTTATTTTTTATTTTATTTAAATGTGTCAAACCCACAGAGTCACCATTAGTGTATTTAGTAATATTTTGTATTGAAAGTTTTATTCTTGACCTTAAAAGTAGACGATTTTCAACACAAGGTCCTTTTACTTGCTGTTCTGGAGCTTTTGATCATGTTACGGGGCCTTCTTCAGCAGGTGGAGTTCAAGAAGAGAACAGAAGTAGGTCAGGCAAAAAGTATTTAAATATCTATAATCTTAAAACCACTAGGCAAACTCTATCTGCTGAGGAAGATCATGTGTTACTATTGAAAGGTCCAGGAAACCTACTAAATGGGTCTTGTAGTGTAGCTTGTGCAGTCGGTGTAAATTTGAGGAACAGCAAAAGCTTTGAATATTTTTGTTTTTTAAACAAACACAGTTTATACCTTTTTTAAAAGAGGTAAAGAATAAAGTACAGATTTCATTTGACACACTAAAATAATCCCGTGATGTTTAAATGTAGTGATATTTGTTTTCCAAAAACTGCGTCTCTTGCATCAACAGACATGCTCAGCCAACTACACCTTTATCCCGTACATGGTGACGCCCCACAACAAGGTGTATTGCTGTGAGAGCAGCCTGATGAAGGGCCTGACCGAGCTGATGCAGCCCAGCTTCGAGATGCTGCTGGGACCCATCTGCATGCCCCTGCTGGACCGCTTCATCCAGCTTCTCAAAGTGTCGCAGGCCAACTCCCAGTAAGTACAGCGATGGGCGGACAATGGGTACATCCACTTCTTTCTGTATAATATTAATATTTTAAATCACGAAAAAAAATTAAAAGAATTTATTCCATTTTAATATGTGGTTTAACCAAACCAAATCACCTAATTCATCAAAAGTTAAGATGACAGCATCATTGCAACCCTGCTAAGCTAACATTAGTTTCAGTTAGCGGGAGTTTTAGCAGTTTTTTTTCCCGTTGTGATTGAATTTAGCTAGCTACTGCCTCATTTAGTGATGTGGGAAAACACACTTTATTGTTTGTTTGTGAAAATGTAAATGTTCAATCACTTTTCACAGAGGGGGAAAATTCAGCAAGTAAATTTAGTTTTAGCTTAAGCTAAGGCTAGCTGTATCTGTCCTGCTTTAGCTAGCTGTCTAGTTTTCTTTCACTCTGGAAGTTACATACTGGTTTGTGAGGAAATTATACATTCCTGTGGTTTATCAGTCTCTTATTGGTTAAAACAGATGCTAAAAATTCAGTCAGATCCCTGTCCTAACTCAGTTTTGACCAGAGAAGTAGTTGCTGCGTCTTGGCTTTGTAGGGCTGAATAGAGTTAACGGTTATTTCCCTACGATCACGAAAGTGTTAATGATCATCCTTGGTGCTGGAAATTGTTGAAGGAAACACTACTGACAACATAACAATAGTGATGACAAAGCAGTGGGATTTAGGATGAGGAAGCAGAAGAGAAAAACCTATTTAAAGCAATTTCTGCAAACAAGAACTTCCTCTCAAAGGAGTGTAACATGAGTGCTAATGACAGGGCACGTGTGAAATGCCCAAAAACTGCCCAGATTTCCTTGTTTGTAGTTTGAAGCAAAGGTTAAGCAGGGAAACAATGTTCAACTGGTTAATGTATTAAATGCAAACTAAGGTGAAGGCTGACAAATTAGGTACTTTACAGATGAGGATCTTCTTTAAGTTCCTGTAGAGGAAATTTGTTGCTTCTAGGTGTTTATGTTTGAGCAGCACTGTGACTGTTTTTCAGCACAGGTCTTTGTTTTACTGTCCCACTCTTCCTTTTTTTTTTTTTTACTTGCTGTAATTATTTTTATGTGGTACATCCCTCAACTTTGACTTGCGTGGTGATTTGCATTTAAAAAAAAAAAAAAAAAAAACATTTACACCGCCTCAGTTGCTGGGGTAATATTTTAGGCTTTCCTGCCAACAGGCAATGAAGCTGCCAGTTAGTTGAAGCTCAGCTCCAGGAATAGTGACTCAGGTTTTACAGGCAGAAAAAGAAAAAAGTGCACTTTGATGAAGCGTTTGTCTCCTGGAGACCAGCATCTATGAATCTCTGTGCTGTGTTCACCGGTTATAACCAGTGAACACAGCACACAGAGATTTAAGCTCAGCCATTGCTGGAATCTGACCTAAATGCATACTGTACATTGTGTGAAGGACTACTGTAATACCTATTTATAACCAACCAGCTACATATTAAATGCATTATGCCTCATGGCTCTGAGACCTGTGCTATGAACTGACAATGTGCTTTACTGTGTGGACTGTACTGCAATGGGCTGACATTGGCCTTTTAAATAAATCAGTGTATCCGTCGGTGTCAGTGTTGCCTCGTTCCAATGTCATGTAGGTTTAATTTCAAGCTAATTTAATTTTAGTCAGCAGACTCACATGGAACAGATTTATTATGGGAATAAGAGTTTGTATTGAGCATTTTTTTGAAATTTAGTCTTTAACCTTGTCACTCTCTTCAAGGTACACTAAATTCAGCAGAGAAGCGATTGGGGAGTGACAATAATCCGCAGAAGGCAATCATTTGTTCATGGATCTTTTAAAATTTTTTTACTTTAGTTCTGAATTTTGAAACAAGGTTATGAATCTGACTAAGAGTTTAGTGCTAGCTCTCAATAATCGACACTTTTATAAAAAATATCTGTGATATAGATTAATTTCATGCGGCACAAAATAAATGGATATTTCAATATCCAGCCCGGGTTGGAAGTGAGTCTCTTTATGTGTGATAAAGTTGAATCAGAACATTCACAACATTTTCCTGACTTTACTTGTACATGTATGTAATATTCTGTATGTAGACTTAATTTAAGACTTAAAGATTTCACCTGAGAACAATCGGAAGTTATGCAATTGTGTAACAGTGAAGTATCAGTAACAGTAAGAAAATGCAGGAAATTAAGTGAAACTCCAATCATGTTGGAATAGCACCTTAGGGAGATTCGTAGGTACCTAAAACAATTTGATTAGTCTGGTGTTAATTGGATTTTTTTATTGATGTTGTTTATCTTGAATAAATATCAGAGCATGCTAGCACAGAACATCTGCTTTTAGTCAAAGGAAGCATGTCATGACATGATAAGTTTAAATAAGAGAAGCCGCGGTAGCTTTTACGTAGACGTGTTGCTGTGTCATATACTTATAACCAATGTTTTTTGTCCTCCAGTCAGTATTTCCGTGAGACGATTCTGAACGAGATCCGGAAAGCTCGTGAGCTGTACACTGGCATGGAGCTGGCTGCCGAGCTCAGCCGAATCCAACAGAGGCTGGACAACGTGGAGTGCCTCTCAGTCGACATTGTCATCAACCTGCTGCTGACGTACAGGGACATCCAGGTACGGCTTCTCTCTGAACATCAACATGTTGCTGTCATTTGTCAAATTAGGCGTGCTCGCTTTGAGTAATTAACACAGGAGATCCTTGTGGAGACAGTTGTTAGTTGCTGGTTAGATGCATGTGACAATATTGGCTTGTTTTACCGAAAGGAGCGACCTTTTTGTACATCAGTTTCATGCAATTCAACATCTGCCTTTACCAGAAGCAGAAGAGTTTAACTCCATTCATACTGATCGTTGTTTCCCGCAAGAAACCATGTGTGGCGGCAGAGAAAACTTACTTATAGCACCTTTAATGTCTTTGACCAACAGCCGAAAAATTTGCAATAGTATAAAACTGGCACAAGGAGCAATCCTGGCACTGATGATGTCATAACCAGTCAAGTTGGGTGTTTTTACTTGAAAGATTTTTAATCAATTAATTATTTATCAAAATAGCTGGCAATTAATTTTCTGGCGACTGACTTATCGACTAATCATTCCAACTCTACGAAACACATGTCGGTGTCACAGAGGTCTTTATCAGGCTCTGTGAGGAAAATGACTTCAAAATCAAAAATCAATATTTCTACGTCCACAAAACTTCTCAGATGATTTCAGTCTGCAGAAAAAAAAAATGATCAAACCGAAACCATCTTACGACACCACATTTTACACCCTGTGACCATGACTCCTCAGAGAAGGACATGCAGAAACCTTCTGCAGAACATCCCAGCAAGTTTCCAGTATAAACTATGAGGGAATATTAGACATTCACTAATTACTGATGCCCTTCTTAAGTTCAAACACACTGTCAGATGATCCGGGCCTGCGTGCTGATGTGCCTCACCTTGGCAGATGAAGCTGCTGTATAAACTTGCTGTGCCACTTAGAGAGAGAGGTCACTGCCTCAGCATCAGTCTGCCGGTGTCATTTTCTCAAACCGGGGCTGCCGCAGACCGCCTGTAGAGAGCTCTAGGCAAAGCTTTTGGTTTGCTCGTCTTAAATCTGCCGCTCTCGCCGCTTTTTAGTCATCGCATAGTGATGGCACTCACAGTCCAGATCCTCCCACTCACCATAGGCAGCACTCAGACTCATAAATCATTCATTAGAACAACAAGCATTGAGGACTCGCTGAATTATTCAACGTGCTTTGGGTATAGTGACTATGTAGGCAAGTAGGAGCAGCAAAAATGTGATGAAGGGACGACTCAATTATTGAAGTGCTTTTGGTGTTAAGCAGACAGTTGATTCTCAGACAGAATGAATAAAAGGACATCACAAACGCTGCCTCTGGCCTCAGTGAAGCTCAGTACCTTGATGAGTTGGGGTTGCAGGTTTGGAGGTCACTGAGTGCAGAGGAACGTGGACAGCAGTCCCACAATGCAACAGGGGCTCATCACTGTGTTCCTTACTAGGATTATGAGTCCATCGTGAAGCTGGTGGAGACCCTGGAGAAGCTTCCGACCTTTGACCCCGTGGCCCATCCGCATGTGAAGTTCCACTACGCCTTTGCACTGAATCGGTGAGATGACGAGCACGACAACATCCAACCACACACACACACACACACACACACACATTCAGTTTAACACATTTACCAGGAGGTTTTCATTTGTGTGTCGTTGCTGCAATCAACTTTGATATGTGAATAATGTCGTTTTACCTGTTGACAATAGAGTTAAATAGGAGGCGCCCTGAAAGCATCTTAGCGACTGAATTCTCACTACTGTCTTCGCTGTATTCACCTCCTCATAGGTCACCTTTATGCTTTGACACAAGTCTGATTACTTTGCCTGTATCTTAGATATTTCTGAATATTTGGATTCATCTATTCATGTATTCATCATATTCCACATATGGTTTGAAATGAATTTAGTTCAAATGAATTCAGCTGCTATATTGATGTCTGAAGAAAATACTCCTTTCTGATTGCCTTATAGAACAAAGCAAAGATCGATTAATAGCATCCAAGTACATTAAACTGCAAGTAACCATAGCAACAATACTTATTGAGACTTAATGCTATGCTACCAAATAATGACTTTCACTGAAAGTGGCCTGAATATTAGATGAATTACACAGAAATGACAGATTACAAAAGAAGAGATGGAGTATGATTTGAACCTGGTTCTTCTTTGGTAATTGGCACATTGTATGGCGGGAGGGAAATGACGAACTCGTCTGGGGAAACTCACTCTCTGGCTTTAGCTTATCCCTCATGTCCATGTATCAGGACAACCTGCAGGCTAAAGTGTATAGGAAATGTACATATATAATGATAATTACTTTTATTATATATTTATTGTAGTAGTTCACTGTAGGGTTTTAGATACAAAGGTCCCTAACTCTATAAAACCAGGGACAGTGTGGTTTTATGGGAAACCAACAGGTATCTTTTTGGTCTTAGAGGCAGCATTTACCATCTGTTAGCAGCAGCAGTGGATCCTAAAATGTAGTTTTGAGTTTTAAGTGCTGCAATTTGAGTTTATCTGTTGGATCTGAAAGGCTTTTCTTTGAGCAACAGGAGTCTTTTTTTTTTATTAGTCGCATGTGTGCAGTTACAGATGTACAAAACAGGGAGGTTTTGACTGCCTGTTTCTCACCAGCTGCTCTTCTTGTAAACTTCCTGCGGTTTTCGAGGTGCCACTGCCTCAAACAGCAATAAAGCGTGCTGTTCTTTAATTTGGCAGCAACTGGAAAATGTTTCTGCAGGGTGCCAAGATGTCCGTGTGTTTGCTGGCACTGTCTGGCCCATTATCAGGGTGTGATATTGAGGTTTTTTCTAAGACATTCTGAGAGACAGATTCATGCGATAACTGTTGATGACAGCAGAGTCTCCTTCTGTCGTGAAGTTGAGGTGCTTTCCTCAGGTTTATAGCAAGACGTCATGAGTAGAGCCAAAGGCTGTAGGAGGTCTTTTATGTCAGCTTACCTTTTCAAGAAAGCAAGAGGAGTCTCTGTTACTACGACAACAGCTGTTGCATGTGATTGTTATGTGATGTGACTGTGGTTTCAGATGATTTTATGTTGCTCTTGTTTAGATAAAAATGTGGTTGACAAGGCAAAAGATTATTTGGACAGTGGTGGGAGAAGTAGATCTTATACTTACGTCAAAGTAGAAACAGCACAGTGTCAAAATTTTACTTGAATTTGAATTTATTAGTACAAATATTAGTTTCAAAATGTACTCAAAGTACCAGAAGAAAAAGTACTTGTTATACAGTGTGGCCTTAGTCCAGGGTTGTAGTGGTCTGTACAATAAAATAATAAAGCTGAAAAATGAGTGTGAAACTGAATGAAACCTTTATCTGAAGTGGAGTATATAAGTCATTACCTTGACGTTTCACTGTGTTCTGACTCTATGAACCTGACGATTATCAATATTCAGCCTTAATAAACACTTAATGATTGATCTGGAGTAGGTGCTCTGCTTCTAAATGAATCTGCCAGCTTGAAGTGAGTGTTTGACTAATTGGCTTCAGCCTCTCGTCCGCCGCAGGGCAGCGTCAGGCACGTGAGCGTTGAGCGCTGCTCGGATGTCTGACCGAGCGATGGAACAATCTCCTCCATCCAAAATACCCATCAACCCTCTGGAGGGAAGAAAGAGAGAGAAATAGAGAGATGCGTAGAGGAGAGAGCAGGTCATGTCTCCCTGAGCGCTCTTCCCTCTGGACGGTTTCCATGGTAATAGCTGGCAGCTCATATGTTTTATTTAACCTTCACGCCCCGGAGAGAAGCCACTTAATGTCAGTCAGCATTATTTTTTTCTATGACCATCACACATTGTGCCCATGTGAGACGCAACTTGACAGAAAACACCACTCGTTTCTTTCTAAAAGTCTGTGTCCTGACACATTCAGTAACTGAAGATCTCGGCCTGATTTGAAATTTCATACCTCGAAACAGAGTCGACACTGTGCCGCATAAATTACAATGATAATGAGGAAACAGATTTTTCCTGAAGCTTTCAGTGACCTTTGTTGATATTAATCCCCCATATGTTATGTAATGACAAATGTGTTGATGAAATGTGAGAATCAGCTTCATTAACGGTCTCTTTGTCCCTACTGATGAATAGATCGTGGTAATTAATGATTAATATATAATGGGCATAAATGAGGGCACTTCATGCAGCTCAAGTGGCTCTTTGACTTCATCTCATCGCTGTGGTTCTAATGCACTGCAAGTCAAGAGATAACTTGTGAATTTAAATAGTGCTGTTGTAATGTCTGCTTTGACTATATTCAACTTTCTGTAGTTGTCACTATCAAGAGCTGTTGCTGTGTTCACTTGATATTGTGTAAATCATAATTACAAGCAGCCGAGTAGGGGGGGGGGGGCAAAAAAAATTGTTCACATCAGCCAAACTTGTAATTCTGAAGAGGAGATTTTGGAAAATTTCTGACAGTGATGACATTTGCCACAGTTTGTCAAGAGACTGTTTGAAGAAGAGCTGCGAACGCAACAATAAGGGGCGCAAGGGTCGTTTCTGAGAACGACTGATGCAGGAAACACTTCAGAGTAACGCTGCAGAGAAGCTTCTGAATCTGCCCAAACAATCAAACAGAAACACACATTAAACCAACCTGTTTTTTTTTTCCAATTAAGTGATAGTTTCAACATCTTTATCTCCCCAAGTCAACGCAGCTTTGGTTCCTAGTTGCATCAGGTGGCACGTCTTAGTTTGCCATGATGACTCCCCGTGGATTGATGATGTGATCCTAAAACGTGCATCTTTATCTCATATAACAACATTTTTAAACTGATGATATTTCCTGTCTAGTGTTCAGTCACGTCTGACCTTTTTGTCCTCAAGCATCGTCACGTGTCCGGACTGGATTCTGTGCCATTTGCTTGGTTGAATACATGATCACGTGTCATGCAAACCTCTCAGTCTAACATATTACAAGTCAACAGCAGCACATGTCACCGCCCCCCCCAGAATGACCATGAAGTTGAAATTGAACATTATAGCCTTCATTCAGTCAGGGGTTATTCTATCAGATGTAGTTAAATGTTCCCTAATAAACTGATGACTGAGATTATAACTAATTACACGTGTGAGTCACTGACAGTCAATTAACCTTTGATAGATTTGTCAAGATGTCATCTGCCCAGCTGAACATTACTTCTGTTTGCTTCTGGTTTTTTTTTTTTTGAACGCAGCAGAAGCATTAAACTCGTCTTCCCTGGACTCTGAGAGATCACAGCAGGAAATCGAAAAAAGCTTTCATGAAGAGGCATTTGCGTAATTTAACTAATTAAGGCCTCAAGAGGTTGCAGTTCATTTCCTGACGCGAGAGTCTTTCTCTCTTTTGTTATTTTTGAATGGGTTACCTATTATAGAGCCTCAATTATTCCCTCTCAGGTTTGTTATAACAGAACCGTCTGTACCTGAATGATGCACAGTTGGATCTCGCTAAACAAAGGTGGCGCTTTTTTTTAAATGAACCCAGTAACCTCAGTAATTCAAGTCAGGCTCCTAATGGAGTCCTGTGTGCCAGATATCATGTTCCAACACAATAGCTGTGCATCAGTTCCCTAGCTACACACAGCAAACAACCGCTGTGATTATTTCATTACGCAATAATATACAAGATCTTGTGCAGATTTTTTCATCATTATCCATTCGCTCCACACTATATACGTTTCATCATGTTGTACAAATTGTATTCTTTATGCTATCATGAAGAATACTAATATTTTGTGTGTGTTTTGTTTTGTAATAATGTTTTTTGCCAACAACATTAACACTTACAGACAGTTTTATCAATGAAAAGCAGCTTCTCCTGATGTTACACATTAAAGTTTGTTTGCAGTACTACAGAGTAATACTGCCTCTGTGAAAACACGGTCTCCAGCAGCTCAGGGCTACATTAGCCACTAACACAACTGACTCTCCAACTGAACTGTCGGCGGTGGAGTTGCATTGTGGGTAATGTAGGCAGCAGGTTTTGACAAGCTAGGAGAATGCGTGGAATGTGCTCCATCGACTCTGATCCACCTTCGGGAACCAGGGCTGGAGAGTTCTTTAATGCATAAGACCAAACCCAGCTCTCGACCGCAAGCAAACCTCTGACAAAGATGTGCATAAAGTGCTTGGGATTAGCATAAGTTTACTGTTTTATAACTCCCATTGTTGTTAAATAAGAGAGGGCGTGCCACCTGTTACATATTACATGAGCTGGAATCACATGGAAACTCCAGTAGAAACTCCAAAAATAGAAAACCACAGAGTGTTTACATGACAAATGTTAATCTGTGAAATGGACCGTGAAAGATTTAAACCATCCGTTTCAAATTTGATTCATTTTCTGTCTGAATGAGCCAATTCTTGTATTTTTATGAGCCATTTTTGTTCTCATTCATATCTTTTATCCTGATGAATTCTGTTGAATTTCAGTAAAAAATGCAGCTAATTTCACCTTTAGAAAATTGAGAGTACTCAAGATAAAAAGCCAAAAACCTGACACCTAAGTGAAGGTAAACCTCCAAAAACACACTTCTACATTTCCCATAATGCAACTTAATATTGTCTTAGCATCCCCAGAAGATCAAACAGCTATTTCCACAGTCCGAGTTGTTCTTCCCATGAATAATAAATTGACTCTGGCTTATGCAATTTTGTGCAGTGACCCTTTAAGATTAGGATGGTACATTGTTATAATGAATAAGTGTTAATAGTCACAAATACACAGGTCTCCACTGACACATGCCTGGATAGATGTGATTAGTTTATTCTTCACTGCTGCTGCAGGAACAATTTCTCACTCAAGTTCAAAAATGTCAGATCTGTAATTTACTTTGCGTGCTGTGTGTGTGTGTGTGTCTCTGTGTGTGTGTGTGTGAGCGCAGGAGGAACCTGCCAGGTGACAGACAGAAAGCCCTGGACATCATGCTGCCCCTGGTGCAGGACGAGGAGCAGGTAGCCTCGGACATCTACTGCCTGGTGGGGCGGATCTACAAGGACATGTTCCTGGAGTCTCACTTCACTGACACACAGAGCAGAGACAACGGCACACTCTGGTGAGAGAGCTGCAGGGCAGGATGTCTGTGTGTGTGTGTGTGTGTGTCTGTGTGTGTGTGTGTGTGACATTTCCATTCGGGCAACCAGTTGGCTCCTTCAGACTTTTAGTCACATGTAAATATTGTTAGAAGAAATGTTTTCGAAAAGGCGAGATGCACGATGGCTTTAAGCTGACTCACTGGATCGTGGCAGCACAGTATTAAGAGTTTACCATGAATGGTGCTGTGAGTGAATGAATGAAGGACATTCTGAATAGCTGTTATCAACGAGGTAAAACTCTTTGTTGGTGAGGAGAATTGCAAGTGTCATTCAAGCAGAGGCCTGCCACAAGTCCACACAAATAGCAGCGTGTTACAGCAGTGACATGTAAAAACGCATCATACCGTCGTTTCTCACAGCTTTTATCACATGTGCCAGAAGCATGAAGAGGATCCCGGCTCTGTCAGCTAGGAACAAACGTGAACACTCACAATACCAAAGATGACTGAGGGATTTAAATGACAATATGGTGCGAAATATAAACGGCATCAGTTCATCCTGTTCTCAGCAGTAACAGGCTGCTGGTGGGAAGAGGAAGCAGTGATACGGTGATATTTCTGGGTCTGTCAATCAAGCCGCATTTGAATGACACTGTAAATGTAAATATAAGTATTGGTGCAACTATTTCCTCCTTTAATACCATTAATCTCTTTAATCTTAAAGTGAAATTGAATGTGAGAAACAATTTTCTCTCTAATGCACCGATCATGTAAAGACAGTAACACGGACACAAAAGGAAAAAGGAAAGAAAGTAGTCCCCTCAGAGATGAACATAGGCGTACAGTGTGTTGTGTGTATAGATGATGATCATTACAGTGTGTGTTTCAGTAGGCCTGAACTTCTCTATTAAAGATGCTGCATCACTTCCCTCAACCACCAGACCACAATGTTGTTGTGTTTTTCAGATCAATAGAGTTAACCTACTTTCTAGTGGCGTTACAAACTTTGTAACCTCACCTCTCCTTTGTATTCTCAATAGACTGATTTTGAGAGACTAAGTAGCTAAAATAAAGTAAATGAATGGCCGAACATATTTCCTTTTTACTTCAGTCTTACCTTCCTCATGAGGAAACTTCTCACAGGATATTATGTCATGCCTCGAGATGTTGCAGCATCTGTGCTTCGATAAAACCTCTATAAATAATTAGATGCCAGAATATTGTTTATTTAGACCAAGACCAGAACAAGTGTGAGAGGAGAGGTCGTCTGCTCATATCAGTCTGATATAGAATCAATGTCCAGTTGAAATTTGGCTAAATTAGACTCAGATCAATATAGACTGAGTATCTTTAATTGCAGGAATGTCTGTTGTCTGCATCCCTTAAGGTGCTAATGGCATCTTTTTGGATGGTGATTTTTTTAAGTTCAGTCTGCCTCTAAATCCCGCCGAGACCTTTGGGATGTTGAGCTGGATGTTCACATCACGAACGAGCCGCGGGAAAAACCTGCAGGATCTGTTTGATGCTAATGGGTCGGCACAGAGCGAGGGTGCGCGGTGAGGGTTTCCAGCACGTTGCTGAATCTTGAATCCAGGGAATTCAGTCTTGCTTTGGTCCTAGCCTGTGCGCCACCTCCTCATATGTATGCTTGAGATGTGAGCACAGAGAGGCCAACAGTAGCTGACAGAAGTTGACTTAATAATAACTCAAGGCTGCTGATTGCCTGCTTCTGGAAATTGCTTTTAAGATCTCATATCTTTGTTGATTGAATATGCCACTTAGATAATCGAGCTCCCATCTGGCTGTTATTTTCAGCTCCGTGTCACAACTTGGCAGAAGCCCCTAATAACATTCACACCCCTTCCCTCAGCAGAACAGATTGCTCATTAAATAAATGAAATTTCTTGTTTTGCGAGGGCACCCACAGTTGCTGTTTGCTGTTCTGTGGCTCCGACTCAATATGGCTGTAATTGTTTTTGTTTTGTTTTTTTTTCTAACTTGACGTGTCGGGGGAGGCCCCGTCTTGGGGGGATGCTTGGGATTCGGAGTGACGCATTTCTTGAAAGAACCTTGTTTATTGGAGTCATTTATTTTTCTTCCACTTCCTCTCAGGTTTAAAAAAGGGTTTGAGTCAGAGCCAACACTACACTCTGGTATCAACTATGCCGTTCTGCTCCTGGCAGCCGGACACCAGTTTGACACGTCTTTCGAGCTTCGCAAAGTGGGTGAGTGGACGCTAGACTGGATATTTATGTGTCTCTGATCTAAATATGTTGCTTTTCATTGTAGCGCATGCTGAGATTTCAACTAGTTTACAAAAGGGGGAGCTCGTATCGAATGATTTGCCTCTATACACTGAAATCAGGTTAAAGCTGCACTGACCAATATTTATAAGAATACTGGGTATAATTTGAGAGATGTCGCTGATGGTGACAAAGCCAAAGGAATTTATAATCTAACTCTGCCCTAAATTTACCAGGGCTTTTTGCATCTTTCAGCTCATTGCTTTGGTTCTTACAAGCTGCAACCCCCCCCCCCGTTTGCAACTGTTTCCGTTATGTTCGCCGGCTAGCCACCAACTGTGTCTGTGTGCTGTCACTGAAAACAACCGCCTGCTGCAGCCAAATGCAGAGCTATGAAGCAAGTACATGAAAGAATGAACCAAAACAATGAAGTTAGTGGCTGGAAAACTAAAGCAATGAGCTGAAGAAAGTTTTTAAAGCTCCTCATTCTTGCTGCAGAGTGGGGCAAGTCTCTGTGTTGTCACTACAAGCGTCCCCTGTCACGTTAGACATAGCTGTTTGATCCATTGTATTGTGAAAATATCAGTTATTGCTGCTTTAAAGAAAGACAAATCAGTTAATATATGGTAACAATTTCTCCTGTTTTGCAAGCAAGCATGCCGTTAAGCCTTTGTTCCCTGAAATCCGAGGCTCAGAGGAGCTCAGGAATGTGGGAAACATAGCAAGCAGTCCTGGGAATCAGCCTGCAGCTCCCTAAATTAGCCCAACCCTCTGTCCCTCGAGCTCCTGCTTACCCCTACACTCATCCCAACAACCCCCACCTGCCCCTGCAAATGATTGGTTTCTGCAGCAGGCTGTGTAGGACATGTAGCGGCAGCTTCGCTTAGCACAACCCAAGAATATTATGACAACATCTCTTACTAAATACGATGACAAATTTCAAAGCTAAAGCTCCATACTGCGTGTTGTGGCATATCCAAGTAGAGGATGGGCTTCCTAGCTACAGTCTCTCCTCCACTATTTTATCTGCGTAAAATCTCAACTGGTGATGGTCCCAGGGGAAACACAATAAAATAATTATCTTCCTTTATAGATATAATTTCATATATGTCATCTTGTTTTCCAGGAGTGAAGCTAAGCAGCCTGCTGGGTAAAAAAGGCAGCCTAGACAAGCTGCAGAGCTACTGGGATGTGGGCTTCTTCCTGGGCGCCAGCATCCTGGCCTGCGACAACACCAGGGTCATCCGGGCCTCGGAGAAACTCTTCAAACTCAAAGCCCCCATCTGGTGAGCAAACAGTTAAGCCGGTTGTCAGCTTAGCTTGCCGAAAAACACATTTCAGACCACATCCATCACCAACTGTGCCTCTGTCATTGTGATCTGAAGGGTGCTCGGCTTTCTCTTGAAACCACAGTGGCCATCTGTGGCCATTGTGCAAGCATTTGGTGTTTTTTCTCGTGGAGAACACAAAATACCACTTTGCTCATTTGAACAGCACCCTTCCTTTTCCAGGGATTTGGTGGCTGTAACAGTCTGGTGTTGTGAAGAGTTTTAACACGTGTTACAATGCAATTAATTTGCTCTATGGAGAGAACGGAGAGGAAATGCTTTTCTGCAACAGGAAAGACAACTAGAAAGAGTTTCACATTTAAATTGTTGCAAACGACATGTAGTGGACATTTACCTTCAGCTCTAATGACGCCAACAAAGTACTACCATGAGACCATGGGCAAAAGCTTTTCTTAAAGGTCCATACTTGACACTTCTCCGGTGTTTTATTTGAAGTGTTGATCCATAAGAAGATATATTTGTGGTTTAAAGAACCAAAAAAACATCTCAATGTAGTTTTACATCTCCTCTCCCAGGCTTCTCCCTGAGACTCTCCTCTGATTGGCTGACTGTTTTCTGAGTGAAAATGAGTGAAAATCCTCCAAGGTTGGATGGTGGGTCCAGGTGGGCGGGGCTTGGGACATGGCTGAGAGTGGTGACTGCTTTGTTGTGACATCACAAAGTTACAGGAAGTCCTAACGGCTGGTTTTAAGGCTCAGTTTCTGAATACAGGCTGTGTGCATTTCTCTGTGGACTGAGGCTTTGATACTTTCACAATATTAATATAGAACCTAGACCTGATCTATAATGAGAAAAGACATGGACATTTACCTTTTATATAAAATGACAACTTGCAACTGCAAATAAATTGTTTAAGTTTTCTAAACACTTTAACCTATAAGTGATGAATTATTAATGTGTGTTAATTGTAAAATAGGCCCAAACGTATTCTTTGATTTAACATATGATGAACATGAAAATAGCTTCTCTAATCAATGATACTCTCACATAATCCTTTCATAGCTAAAATTGTCTCAAAGACGTAGTTTCAGAGGCTGAGCCAGATCTGAGGAGGACAGTAAACTGTCTGCAGCTTCTTTTTTTTTCCTGCAGTGCATAAAGACCCTGCTGTTCTTTGTTTGTGTTAATGCTGTGAAAACTCTTTAAGTTTCCATTAATGTCATAGAGACAAACGTTACTCATTCTGGAAACACAATCATATGGCGTTGTTTGTTTTAGTGATTGTCTTGATCTTTTTTCAAAGGTTTAAAACAGGATAATAGATACACAAATTATCTGCCAGTTTGTTTGCATCATTGGAGATGAGATTTTCCTGGCGAGAAATAGGACGCATGTTACGTCTGGTAAAAAATCAAGATTTGGCTTCTTTTCAGCCTTTTTGTGTGTCTGGCTGGTTTCAGGTATCTGCGCTCGCTTGTGGAGACCATCTTGATATATCAGCACTTCAAAAAGCCTGGTATGGAGCAGCCGGCCCCCAAACAGGAGCTGGTGGATTTCTGGATGGACTTTCTGGTGGAGGCAACCAAGAAGGATGTCTCCTCTGTCCGATTTCCTGTAAGTGACACCAGCCAAGGAACCGGGGGCGAAACAGTGGCTGAGAATTACAGGGCAGATCTCGGGTTACTATGCGTGGAGACCAAAAAAAAAAAAAAGAAATAGCTCCTACGTGCTCAGCAAACATTAACTGGTTAAACAGATATAAACATAAACATCTCTTCTCTAGGTGCTGATACTGGAGCCCACCAAAGTGTACCAGCCTTCATATTTGTCCATAAACAAAGACGTGGACGACAACACGGTGTCTATCTGGCATGTTGCTCCTGATGACAAGGTGGGTGTCCCTCTGCAGTAAAAGCACATCGTTTACAGCATGTTGTCCATCAGCTGACCTGGTCTAAGATGAAAGGTTGTGTAAAACATTGATCACATGCAGCAGCTAGGAAGACATCCATCTGTTTGTCTTTTCAAAATACCCACCCCACCTGTCTGGATCAGTGTCGTTCTGCTTGATATGCAGTCAGCAGCAGTATTACACTGTCAGCAGAAATAGTGCAAGTGGAAATGGTGAAAGATTGGTGAAAACATGACAGTATGGATGCTAAAATATTTAATTCCTTTTAGTATACTCTGCATATAAAGATAATGATACCTGTGGTAGAATGTAAGCCTAAAATATTTAGAGCTGTAACGTTAATGTTAAATAATGATTAAGGACGTGCAGTTAAGTCTCGAGATTTTGTGTAAGTTGTTGGTAAAATATACTTGAAACATTGTTTGTGTATTTTGAAGCAAGGACTGCTCACATCTTATAAGGAGGTGAAGGTGGTGGGGGATTGAAGACTATACAAGGCAAAAAAATATCCACCATAAAATCCTACATTGTGCAAAATCATACACCACAATCATAGTTTTTTTTTTTTACCAGTTTGATGCTGAAGGTAACCACAGCAACAACACACATTATCTAAACTAATTCATGATTAAACTAAAGATACTCATCATATTTACCAGCAATGGATGATGATGATGATGATGATGATGATGATGATGATGATGATGATGATGATTTCCAGATTTCCTGTTTGGTTATCTTTGGTTAGATTCTGTGATGTGATAACAGCCTCTTGTTTCCTGTCATGTTCTTTGCATCTGCCCTATTGATTATTATCTCATATTGTAGCAGATGATTGCTCACCTGCAGTGCAGGACATAAATAAAAGTGTTTGCTCACCAGAAACTGATCCCAGTAAAACTGCAACATCAGCAACACTGACTTCAGATTTCACACTTAATTCATGTGCTGGAATGAATATAACAAAAACCCACTAATGTCTTTTTAGTTTATGGAAGGTCAGTCAGCATGTTTTGGTTTATGGTACTGCTCTGATGCTCCTATCTGTCTGCTGTTGTCAGTCAGCAGAGCGTATTACACAGCAGGCACATTGATTTAACGTCTCCCAGAAGCTGTAATGATGTTATTTGTTTCGATCTGTCCTGCAGCACAAAGGGATTCATGAGTGGAACTTCAGCGCTACATCAGTACGAGGTGTCAGGTCAGTGTCTGCTGCTTTTTAATGGCACACTCGTATTACGCCTGAGTGATGTGACGGTGACCTCACACCTGCCTCCATGAGGGTGATTGGTTTTGATTTGTCGTAGGAGATGGCGGGTTGGAAGGAAATCAGATTGAATTTGATTTGAATGCTTATTTAGAGGCCTGAAGAGGTGAGAATATCCACTGTTTCAAGTGGACAAACAAAGAAAAGCTAGAAATAAATAAACAGAACTTTGTGAAACCGGAGTAAAGAAATGTTCGAAATCATTTCTGCCATCAAGATGAATGTCACACCTCTTTTAAACCTCATCTCATCAGCCATGTTTATAGCCAGTTTTGAACTCTTATTACTCTCAGATTGCAGTTCTGTGAGTGTCACTGCTTAATGAATAGTCATTAATATTGAATTTATAGTAGCATGCATCAGTTGCATGCTAATGTGCAACAATAGCACCGGTGCATATAGAGCAAACCCGAAAAAAGCTTAATTAAAAAGTATGTACAAGAGCCCCGACCATGAAGAAACCATGATCAGACAAATACAGATTCTCTCAAAAGAGCATAAACAACGTCCAGTCAAGATGCACGTACAAGTGTTTAAACTTTAAACTTTTAATTCACAACTGTGTTTTGAATTTTGTCTCTGCTTATACTTCCGCAGGTCAATGTTGAGAAAGAGATGTTGCTCTCAATAATAATAAATAGTTTTCTAAGATTGTTCCAAAATAATAAATATATGCAAACATTTGCAAAATGAAAATGGCTGGAAAATGAAAAACTTCAAATGCAATTTAACGTATGATGAAAGAAATATATAGGATTTATGAGCCAAGCAAACATTTGCATTTGGTGCTAAATCAACACGTAAAAGAGTCACATTAGGGGCCAGACATGCAGAAGTGTCTCGTCATGCACAAAACCCTTGCAAAAATCATTTGATTGAACACATACATGATGCACAGTAACATAACAGAGCATGCAGATATGTACTGTACAGCACTCTCACAGCTCCACACTGTACCAGAGAGCTCCATTAATATCACAGACACTCCGCCATACACGGTTTTCATGATGTCTTCCTCTGCGCCTGCTTTTCCACGGTCCTCAAAGGAATTCAGTGTCAGATCGGAGAGAAAAGTGGAGGGTTGTGCTCACATGTTGCTAGGGAACGACTCATTCTCTGTGCCCACTCAGCCTGCAGACAGGCAGCGGGACACAATAGCAGCTCTTCGAGCAACAATATGACCACACATACAGGAGCTCCGCTGTCTGGCTCGGCCGCTCTGGCCTTGGCAGAATTGGGCAAGCGCTTATCCTGGCGGATAAAAGTTTTCAATTTAGCTGTTGAATGGAACCCGTTCATCTTTTGTGCAGAAATTCAGCATCATTTAATTTGATAATTTTCAAAACAACATTTATGTTTGTTCCTGATTCAGAATTTTGCTTAGAGAGAAACTGTATAACTGTTGCTGCAGCTCATACTCACAATACTACACACTTAGTGTATATATCAGCAACATATATTGTTGTTACATCTGTCTACGTATCCTGCTTTACTGGGTTTTATGTTTTGATGGAGTGGCTGTCCACATGCAGTGACAAACAGTCTTTTATTTGATCCCAGAGTTTTGATGGCTGATGTCATGAGTCCGGTGAAAGGCTTCTTTCATCCTCTGAGTCATATTTGCTCTCATGGGATTATTGTTCGACTAACTGTGGACTGTCTCTCCTCAGCATCTCCAAGTTCGACGAGCGCAGCGCCTTCCTCTACGTCCTCCACAATGCAGAGGACTTCCAGATCTATTTCTGCACAGAGATGCACTGTAAAAGGTCGGTCCCTCTGCATCTGTTTGACATCATTAAGCAAGTTCAAACAGTTAGTTAACATCATAAATCTTTACATGATGTGACAAAGAAAGACTTAGTATCATTTTCATGTGACTTTGGAAATTGTATTATTTGTGTAAAGAGCCTCTGTGAGGTTGAGCCAATCAGAAGAGAGGAGTCTCTGAGCCTCTCTTCTGATTGGCTGACTGTTTTCTGAGTCATCGAATAGAAATATAGCAGATTTCAGGTAAAAACACTCAGAGAAACCAAATCTTGCAAGGTTGGATGGTGGGTCCAGGTGGGCGGGGCTTGGGGCATGACTGAGAGTGGTGACTGCTTTGTTGTGACATCACAAAGTTACAGAAGTCCTGACAGCTGGTTTTAAGGCTCAGTTTCTAAATGCAGACTGTGTGCATTTCTCTGTGGACTGAGCGCTTTGATATTTTCACAGTATTAATATAGAACCTAGACCTGCTTTATAATCAAGCAACACATGGACACTTACATTTATATAATATGGCACCTTTAAGACATCCAGTTATGTGATTGTGACTCAGATATTACTGTAGGTGCCACTTTCTGATAATAAATAAATGATAAATAATCGCTTTAATGATAGTTTATAAATCATTTACTAAAGCTTTGTAGGTCACAGATTATCATCAGATTAATTTGGATCATAAAGATGCATGTCACACAACAAAGACCATCATCAGCTCCTTCCCATTACGGTGAGATCATCTCTTCTTAAGTTGTACCCATCTCTACAGTAAAGTTCAGGCACTCTTGTCAGCTCTGCACTCAGGTGGGAAATCTCACACCTCCGCGTCACCACCAAAGCACCTTCTTTCATTTCGACACCACCTCGGTCCTCGCTTAGTGTTCAGACTTGTGACTCTCACATCAGAGGCTCCCGAGCACTTCCAGTGCCATTATCTGGAGTGTGAGAGTCAGTGAGTCATGCCTGCTGTTGTTATGATGCTGTTTTCCTTTTTAGCGCAGAAGTAAGAGGAGTGGCAGTGGGATGGGAGGGGTGAGAAGGAAGGACAGGAGGAAGGAAAGAAGGAAGGAAGGAAGTGTGTGTGCGCCTGTGTGTGTGTGTGTGTGTGTTTGTGTGTGTGTGTGTGTGTGTGTGTGAGAGACATGCTGTGTGTGCACACACAGGCACACGTGTGTTACTGAACACCTGCAGGCACGCTGTGTGTGACAGCATAACGAGACAACTAATTCACAGCTTGTGTGTGGGAGTGGTAAAGGTCATTATATGTATGTATATGTGTGGGAGGTGTGCATGTAAACATAGTGTAACCCTTTCTCGATGAGACCAGCAGCTAAATAAAGCTCCTCAATCACAATATGTACTTAATGGATCTCAGACAACGTGCGGATCCTGTTTATTAAATGTCTCTGAAGTTTATTAATTACAGATGTTATAGATAAAATTAAAAAAAACATACGAGACAAACAAGTTTTTTGCTCTACTTCTTTATGAGACACAGAAAAATATCGTTGATGTTATTGATGTCAGGGCTGTAAGACTAATAAACTTTATTTACGCCTTTTCAAAATAAAGTTGCTTTATATTGGAAAAACTGGAACATTTAAATGTTACTATAATATAAAATCAGGCAAATAAAAGTGATATATATATATATATCATAAATACTTTACATTTTTACTTTTGGGCTTTTTATGTATTTTTCTAGCCATAGGTTTCCATTTATACAAACGTTACAGCAGAAATGACTGGAAATCAGTGGATGTCTTGCACAGAAAGAATGGATGTATTCTTTCTGTGCAAGACATCCACTGATTTTCCATTCTACATTTCCATTATCACATTTTTGTGATGTAAAATGAAATGTTGGCATTCTCAGCTTTAGGCTTTCCTTCCCTGTCACGCTCATTATAAATAAGCCTGGGTATAGGAGTGAATCAGAGAAATGCCTTTATGTAAATACGTTGCAGTCTTTAAGTATTTAGGACAAACGTTGTATTTTTGCTGTGTTGGTTCTTCTCCAGCGTGCCGGCTCTGACAAGAAACAATAACTTTAAGGTTTAATTCGTTATATTTTGCTTTATTTTGAGGATGTTTACATCCATATTGGCCCCGTAATTGTGTGACCACACTGTTCACGAATTATGAACACACTGACGAACAGAAAGCGTCTTCATGCTGTAAGTGATCTGTGCTGCATGTTTGTATGAGACTGACCAGGAGTGTCTTTGGCAGATTCTGCGATCTGGTCAACAGCATAACAGAGGAGACCTGGAAAGGTCCGGAGGAGGGAGACTGTGACACTGACGCCTTAGAGGTGAGAGGACTAGTTTTACTTTTATAGTGGCTCAGTGCATGAAGTTGTATTAAACCTATTCCTGGACAGTTTCATCAGTGTCAACCTGCTCCAGAGCCAGTGCTCTTCTTCCATTAGTTTTATGTCCATATATTTTACCTAATAAAGTAAGATCAGTCTTAAAGCTAATATCAGATTCTGTTTAGATAAAGGAATCCTAACATTATGACCTTCAACAAGATGGATTTCCCTGCTGCTCAGATTAAGCAAACTGTGTACCGTGTCAGTCATTCAGCTCTTTATTTATTGCTTGTATAACAACAACATTTTGTTTCCCCACATTGTTTTGTTACATCCTGTCGGGTTTCTGTGGTGTATATATGTTTTCATGCACGTAGATGTCACAGGAAATATGATATCCATCAAAAGTTGAAGTAGAAGTAGTGACAGAAGAAAATCTTTCAACAATGAATTAGCATTGGACGAGTCCGATGTTGGTGCCAGATATTTAATTGTATTTCATGCTAACGTCAAAAGAAAAAGCACAGAATCAACAATGTATCTCCGTCGCTTTTTATAATATAAATCTGTATTAATCATGTATGAACTCAGGTTTTCCATTAAGCCCTTTTAATGCAGCGCCTCGTAATTTGCATTATAATAAGTGAATCGAATCTCAGCTGCAAACCCAGAGAAATGAGCAGGAACCAGCTGGAACAAGGCCTGAGCGTTTGCTCTCGTGCTTTGTGTGCTCTGACAGTATAGAGCAGACACCTGCTGCTGCATTCACCTGTTCCTCCCTGCAGAGCCTGGGGAAAAGAAAAGCTAATTACCCAAAACACTGCCGCACCCTCTTTGACTCAGCGTGGCACATATCAAATGTCTAACAGGTTACTCTCTGAGGTGGTTTTATATCCGCATTTGATGCCGCACACGAGCGATCAGGCTGGATTCGCTGTCAGTTAGTCTACAGCCTCAGCTGTCAACCTGAAACCAAGGTCTTCCTCAGCGTGTTTCCTGTAAACATTAATCACACGTTTCACAAAGGAAAAGAACATGAATTGTGCCTTTGTTACTGAGGAATCGATGCAGCAGGTTTAAAGTAATCGGATTACAAAATGAAAAGACCATTTGTTTAAAGTTAATTATCAAAATCAGATCATTTTGTTTGGTTTAAAAATATTTTTTTGGATCAAAATACTGACAGTCATTTTTTGATTATTTGATTTCTTTTTATTTATATGTGAGGAAACAAATCTCTCGTGCTTTACTTTGGTTAGGATTACAGTTGTCTGTATAGACATTTACTTTCTTCAGTAAAAAATACTGCAGCCCAAATTAGTTTGTTAGATTAGGTTTAATTTGTTGCAGCCAAATGCAGTTAATTAATAATTTACAGTAAGTGTTTGTAATCTGTAATCAAATAACCAAGACCTACAGTGGTGCAGGTCTTTATAGTGAGTGTTACTAATCCCTACTGTACATCACTTTAACTATTAAAAACGACTGTTTCATGCTCGTTGTCCTTGTTTCCACAGTACGACTATGAGTACGACGAGCACGGAGAGAGGGTGGTTCTGGGAAAAGGCACGTTTGGAGTGGTGTACGCGGGCCGAGACCTCAGCAACCAGGTCCGACTGGCCATCAAAGAAATACCAGAGAGAGACAGCAGGTGAGAAAAAAGACACCGTGTGTGTGTTTGTGTGTGTGTGTGTGTGTGTGTGTGTGTGTGTGTGTGTTTTTATTATTTATTCTGGAAGTTTCACAATGTTCCAACAGAGCTTTTACATACAGGTACACGCATTGACGACTCATTTCCTGTATCATTTTTTGCATTGCTGGCAGTGAGGCCTAACGGTGGTGATCAGTCAGTCAGTCTGTAGTTTCACAGAGACGAATTTCAACACCTGCTGGTCTGTTCGCAGGGACATGTGGTGTTGATATTCATGGTCCCCAGAGGACGAGTTTTAATTAGTTTAATGACGCTGTAACAGTCGATCTAACACCACGAATAGGTGAAATATTTTAATTGTCCAACAAGTTGGTCCATGCCAAGCCGTCTCAAGATATTAATGTTAGAGGTGTCGCAATATTGATGGTATTGCAATAACCACAATATTTAAAAAATGAAATGTTGATATCATGTATCCTGTATCATTATGACTAATTCAGTCTTAATGTAACTCAGATTATTTTTACAACACAATGTGAAAATGAGACTGATCAAAAACCACAGGTTAATTTCCTTCTTCAGAAACTGGATTGTTTACATTCATGTTTGCCAGATGGCAGTCTTTTTCTTCTTCTTCTTCTTCTTCTTCTTCCTCACATTGCGACACATATTTGAACGTTACCTCCAGCGTGAAAGCAGCAGCAGAAATATGTATTGCGGCGCCCACATGGTTGAGTGCATGCAGGTGCTTCCAGGGGCTCGTGCATATCGCAAACAAGACGAGGGAAATACTGAGCGTCCAGTGATTAATGAGAACATCATGTCCCTCTCTCTGATCTTTGTTCCTGTTTCTCTCTCTAACCTGTCAACTATCAAATAAAGGCAAAATGCCAAAAACAAAGACTCCACAGGGAACCTCCAAGATAATATTTATATAAACCGTCTGACGAAAAAAGGAAAATGCCATATTTGCACACAAGATATTTTGTAATCAAATATGCAGATTTCCATGCAATCTACTGAGCACAATAAGAGGATTGACTCTTTTGATGTGAATCCCCCCTCAGGACATATTTTAACATCTTTAGCCGCTCTCCTTGCACATGTTGTATTTATCATCCTGTGCACAGATTGAATTACAGCCCAGATGTAAACAGGTGTCTGAGCCGTTAGTGCCTCATCTTGTTGTGCATTAGTGTTGAGCGTCATTAGGAAAAGTGCCGCTTTCCTCCGACTGAGAGTGTGAGGCGCACATCAGCAGTGTCCCTGGTGGGTTTCTGGCTTCCAGTGCGCTGGTATCCGCTTGAGTGACTGGCTAGTGGAGAGCTGCGAAGGCGAACTCCCACCCCTCCGCCTTTTACTCCCTCCGCCGTCTCTCCTCAAAATGCCCGTCTCCCCGTGGTTCTGCCTACTCATCTCAGATTGCAAGGCTCTCTCACTAGACTAGATGATTCCACTGCCACACTATGTTCCACTAATCACATCAGCAAGTCAGCGGGGCGCTCGGCTGCCAAGAATGTGGAGAATTTGGATAAATAATTCAGAAGAGGATTGAAATCTCAAGACAGGGAGAGAGAGAGAGAGGGAGAGGGAGTGTGATTCATGCAGAGAGCTGAATGTGAAAAGAAAATGCTGGCAGGCAGCTTTCACAAAACAGATGTACCTGCTGTTGTGATCAGATATTAAGATGCAGCCTCAGTGTTTTTCTAGATTGGTCTTTTGGCTCTTGGCTCTCGACGCATTGTCAGTAGTCATATATATCTGTCGCTCTGAGGAAAGGACACGGAGGAGTTACAGTGTCATCTCCCCATTTCTCTTCTGACAAACACACACTTAGATCATCAGTCAGTTCAGATTTTTTTTATTTATTATTATTAGTAATTTGAGCTGAAAACATAATGGAAAATGAACTGACAACAATTTTAACTTGTTTATTTATTTATTTTATTTTTTTAATGGACAACTTCACTGCTGGCAGGCAATTGTGAATATTTTCTGGGGGTTTATTATAAGAGTGATTTAATATCTTTGGCTTTTCAAGTCATCACCTTGAGTTTGGGATCTTGTAATTTGCTGATGTATAGACCAAATGATCAGTCGATTAATAAAAAAAAAAATTGGTTAATTGATTGATTCTTATTTGAATCATTTAATGGTTTTAATTTAGATATCTGTGGAGTTTGGCCATTTTAAGTTAATGCCCAGTTATAGTTTAGTTATAATGGTTATGTAGTTTGGGAGGACATGGCTCGACCCCTGAACCCAGGTTGCATCAGGAAGGGCATCAGAGACTATGTCAGTAATGTAGAAAGTAATGTAACTTAATGTCTAGTCTCAGTACTTTGGATATGGTACGTCTCCCAATACAACTGCGACCCCTCAGCTTTCACAAATGAGTCATTTTAACAGACTCCACAGGAGATTTGATACTGAACCTTCAAAAACACAAAGATCTGTAAGTGTAGAGATGATAAAGAGAGAAAAAGGGAATACTGTCTACTTTTTTAGCTTTCAGTAGTTGTCACTATTTAACCTCCTGTATTATTGTATCTGCATGAAATCCAACACTAGTGCTTTTAAAGCCTCATCTACATACAGTATGTAATTGTTCCCGTCTGGCTTCTTTAATGCAGGTACTCTCAGCCGCTCCACGAGGAGATCGCTCTTCACAAGCACTTAAAACACAAGAACATCGTCCAGTACCTCGGCTCCATCAGCGAGAACGGCTTCATCAAGATCTTCATGGAGCAGGTCCCTGGAGGTGAGACACACCTGTTGTCGCTGATAATGCTCCTACAAAGAGGAAACCAAGGAAATAAAAACACACACAACTTGATTTTATTGTCAGACCCCCCCCCCCAGCCCCCCACCCCAAAAAAAAAGTAATAACCAAAAAGTTACTTCAAACATTTCATGAACAATAATTATTTTTTAATACGAAAACCCCCAATAATCACACTACTTAAACTGCTAATAAACTAATAGAGAGCGAGATACAGACTTCATACTCACTGACACTCTGAACTGCAGACTAATCAGTGCCGTGCTGCTAATCTCTAGTCTAGAGTGAGCGTATTAATCGTTGTTGTACTTTGTCCCGCTGTGTGCAGGGAGTCTGTCGGCACTGCTGAGGTCTAAGTGGGGCCCCCTGAAAAACAACGAGCCCACCATCGGCTTCTACACGCGACAGATCCTGGAGGGGCTCAAATACCTGCACGACAACCAGATAGCACACAGAGACATCAAGGTAACTGAACACAAGTTATTGTACGATTAATATTCTTTGTATTATCTTTGTGGCATCGTTGCTGCGTCATGCTCAGACGGATTGTGTAGAGAATTGAGGGAAAAGACTATTACACTTGAACCATCTTAGAATTTATTACCATTGGTTTATATTTTACAAGGACTTCACTTTCTTCATGATAACGTTTACACTGACTGTTACCACCACTCTTGTGTCAGATACTGTAGGTCTTTCCCCGGGAATAACACGCTGCTGCAGAGGAGATTTGCTGAGATTTTGTTATAATAAGTAAGCATGAATAGTGAGACTTAGAGGTGCTTAGAGGTGCAACCACCTGCAGAAACTCAACACAAAAGACGTCAGTCCTGGCCAGTGGCCACACTGCGTGACTGACATATGATCTCTGGGAGCATCACTGCAAAAACACAATGACAGTTTTAAGAAAAACTAAAGAAACGCATGAGAGGGACAGACTGCAGAACACCTAGGACAGATTAGACGTTTGTAATGCAAAGGAATTTTTCGTAAAGCTCATTTCATTACAGGAAAACTTGATCTGCTTTAAAGGATCAGTTCACACATTTTCAAGTCTGTCTTGAAACAACGTGTACAGTGAAACACGTTCTGATGGTCGTAACCGCTCCTCCTGTTCATACTGGCCTCACTAGTGTGCTCGCAGTGTACAGTAAGTGATGGTGGACAAAATCCATGGTCCTTATTCTGTTCATCAGATCAAATAGGAATCAGAAGAGAGCCTCCTCTCTTCTGATTGGCTCACTGACCTTTTGTTACTAGAGCTCCAGATAAAAGCCTGAGAGAGGAGATTTAAAACCACATTAAGATGGTTTTTAGTTCTTAAAACTACAACTATATCTTTTATGGAAATCAGCATTTCAAATATGTGTAAAATATGGCACTTTTACACAGCACAAAACATGTACAGAAGAATAGATAAAATATAAGGCAGGTTTATTTGTATAGCACATTTCAACAACAAGGCCATTCAAAGTGTTTAACGTAAAACACAGAGGAAATTAAGATTAACATAACAAGAAATAATACATCTACCCACCCAAAGATAATAAGATCCACGAAAAGGAGCTGCCACAGACACTCACAGACGTCTGTGGCATTTGTTTTTGCACTTTTGGAAACTCCGTCCCCGTGGCTCTCCGTGCACAGTCAATTGGATTTGGTGTGAACACATAACAGGAGCGTCCTAGCTGCTCACAGCATTTTGGCATTTTGTTTATAGCTCTTTGGCTACAATAGTAATCCTGACTTCCCTTTTTTTTTTTTTTTTTTTCGGATCCCGTCCCCTGTTTTATCTCAGTTAAAACAAACAAACACTGATAACGCCTCCATCACAGACAGGTCGTTAGGGTGAGCAGCGTCTTCCCCAAGCGTCCACCTGATTTAACAACACAGTCATATAAGCGCCATTAGCAGCACGTAAATGTTAATCACCTTGTTTTGGCTGGGAGCCCCCCCCCCCCCTCCTCCCTCCTCCCACACACGTAATGGTGCTGTGTAACCTGCTGTTTGTCGCTTTGCAGGATTTGTGAGCACCTCACATTATCTCAATACCATCACAGTCATGGAATTTAAGCAGCTAAACGGGTGTGTCTGTTCTCATGGATTGTCTTTTCAATCTGCAGGGTGATAATGTTCTCATCAACACCTACAGCGGTGTCCTGAAGATTTCAGATTTTGGCACATCCAAGAGGTTGGCTGGGATCAACCCCTGCACCGAGACCTTCACAGGTACGCTCTGACCCTCTGACTGACAGATCTAATGCTGGATTTGTCTGCTAAATTCCCCGAAGTAGACATTTTCATGAAGGAGCAAGGGGCTAAACTTTCAGAGACGTCGGGTCTTGGCGTGAGTCCGCGGTCAGCTCGGGCAGGTTGGTGCCCCTGTGATGCCACCGCCACCACAGCAGTCAATCGCAACTCAGTTTGACCTCTTGCATTGGGTCATCTGGCAGCTGATTGGAGCAGACAGGGACTTACCCTGGAAGGTGGAGCTCTTTCAGGAAACTGGGCTACTCCTTATTATAGCCCGGGCCGGCTATAAATGTGTCCCTGTCTGTTTTTAGCTCAGCACACGAGCCTCTAAAAGCAGCTAAATACGCAGGCAGTGGGCTATTATTAGAACAAAAGAGTCCTTTCAATAGAAGATGAAAATGTTACTTTGGATTGAGCAGTGATTATGTGACAGCACAGGGAGAGAGGCCATTTGCTGTTGCACACACAAGGCCATAAGCCCTGTTAAAGCTTTTGTAACCCGCTTGGTCATTTGAAAGAACTGTGTCATCACCTCAGGACACAGGCAACGTATAATTAGGCCTAATGCAAGCTGTTTTTAGATTTTACATCAGTTTCTTTCACATGCTGTTGGCGTCACTTTAATTTAATACATAATCTGAAGGTTTATCTGCAGTTCTTATTTCGTCCTTAGTGTTGTATGTGGAGCTGATGCAGAGCGAGTTAGCTACAAAATGCACAGAGAGCAAAAGTGCATTTATTTTTCCAGAAGCACAGAGACTCATGTAGACCGGATGTCATTAAGATAAGTTCACGACGAGCTTTTACCGCACATTTTTGACACAGTAATTTAGTCAATGACTAACTTTTTTTTTTTTAGGTTTGTGGGTTGATATATCTGATTAAAGATATCTGATTAAAGGAGCTATTTGTAAGTTTTGCTATTGCTTCACAGCTAACGTTGCATTAACAGCCGTTTACCTTCCAGTCTTCCCAAGCTTCAGCCATTGTTGTGTTCACAAGACAAGAGGTTATAATACGTCCTCTGAGCAGCGCTACTTCTTCAAGGCAGCCTGGACATTACAGTGACTCAGTATCGGAAAATGACGAGACTAGCTGGTTAGCATGCTAACTTCAGTAGAGAAAGAAGTGACAGAAGTAAAAGCAAAACAAAAGGCTTGTTTTCTACCGCCGGAGACAGCTCTTGGTGATTAAAGGAATGAAGTTTGATGCTGAACAGACAAAAAGAGAAAAAAAAAAAGAAAAGAAAGAAAAACACAGACGCTAGTTAGCTTAGCTTAGCACAAAGGGCTGAAACAATGGGAAACAGCCTGTGTCTGTTCAAATGTTACAAATCCACAGTTTGACAATGAAATGAGTTTCTATCCCAAAATGTCACCTATTCCTTTAATGACAACCTTTGCGAAATCTAAAACCATTAGCAATTTATTAATGAAAGTATGTTTAACAACCCCTGCTGAAACACTGAGAGCCTGCAACGCATACACCCCATGTCATCTAGGTCTGTCTAAGTATTTCGTATGTTTTTCTTATGTTGTTTTCAGGCACACTACAGTACATGGCTCCTGAAATTATAGACAAGGGTCCACGGGGATACGGTAAACCAGCGGACATCTGGTCTCTTGGCTGCACCATCATAGAAATGGCAACTGGGAAACCACCTTTCTATGAACTGGGAGAACCACAGGCTGCCATGTTCAAGGTGAGGGACACCGGTGGTTACGCATCCCATCATCCCACTGGGTAACTGTTATTTTTAACAAACAGGGTGTAGAAGAGATGGTTAACAGCTGCAGGGACTTCATCCAGAGAGTGTTGGTCACCCGTGGTGATGAACAGCTGTGCCTCTGACATTTCAACAGAACTCAGAATGTGGTCAATTTTCATGTTTGAAAGCTGATAATTGCTCCCCTGATACGCACGATATTTCCTAGTCATCACACTTTTTAAGATGTTGTTAACTTGTCAGCTGAAAGCTTTACCAAAAGTGAGTTGCAATCATCTTATTCATTATTATCAAGTGCACAGAAACTGAATTAACCACTAACTTGTCCTGGCACAAGGCTGCTGAAGGACTAATTACTAAATTAACCTTCTGACTAGCTGTCACACTCCCAGAGCTAGAAACAGTTCTCCCTTAGACTCCATGATGGCACCAGACAATTAGGTTTATTAACTCTTAAACTGACGCACAGTTAGAATGGCACATTAAAAGTACAGAAAGCAAATGTAGTGTGTTGTTCAAGGCTTTTTCTACAAGGACACTTCAAATACGTTGTCAGTTAATCTATTGCCTCATGCTGCTCTCTGTCTGTTAAATGGCTATTTTCCCTCAGCTGACCTTATGAGAAAGACGCGATTAAATAAAATAATCAACAACCCTTGTGTCTGCACTTTATCAGTTCCCCTTTTCATGGAGATAAAAACCAGTGAGTCAGCTGTTGTGCACCTGCATTGTGTTGCCACCTGCGTGCTGTAATGTGATCGAGCTCAGTAGAAACTCTGTGCACAAGCGTTTGTTTGGACACAAATGAACGTGTGTAGCTCATTGAGAGGAAACCTTGAAGTTTCCAGTTTCTGCGTGCATTTGACTTTGTTTGAAGTGTGGTCGCTTTGGATGGAAATGTAAAGTGCTACACACCAATGAAATATTCTTCTTAGCCATATGTAGCCCATTAAGGGCAGTAAATATGTTTTAAGGGTTGTCTGAACGCCATTATCGCACTGAATCATGGAATTTTCCATACAGTGTGATTTAATTAAAGGGTGTGTGTTACTGTGCTGAATATAAACAAAACATAAAAGCAGATACTGAGATCTGCTCTTAAATGTTAGGTGCAATTAAATCCCCTTCATCTTTCAGACGATCTCATGTTGTGTCTGCACTTTATACGGCGTGTAGACTTTTCCCCCAGACAGTGGAACTTCTCAATACACTCTTCACTCATCCCTGTGGAATGTCTCAAGGGAGGGGCATCTCCCTGCTAATCTTAAATCAACATTCCTTATCAGCTACAACAGGAATTTCTAGCGTTGTTATTGTCATGAGAGTCTCATGCTTGAACTTTGAGCGTTACTGCTCTGAGCTTGTTACCCAAGCTAAAGTCAGGCCTGAAGCGCAGACTCACAGTTCACCAGGTAAACACTCACTTAAGCTGTCTCCATGCAGTTGATTAAATAATTTACCTTGAGGGCAGGACGTCTCAGAGAGTTCGCAGAAGCCGTGTGATTTCAGGTCTTTATTTGAAAGTTCGTCAGGGGGGCTCCTTCTGCTGCAGTCTGAACTGAACTGTGTGTAACTTTGTCTGCAGGTGGGCATGTTTAAGATCCACCCAGAGATCCCGGAGTCCATGTCGCTGGAGGCCAAAGCGTTCATCCTGCGCTGCTTTGAACCCGACCCGGACCGTCGTGCCACTGCCTTCGACCTGCTCACCGACGAGTTCCTCACAGTCACCAGCCGCAAGAAGAAGAGCAAGAGCAGCTTCACAGGTGGAGTTCAGTTCAGTTCTGCAGCTGAGATGTTTTCTGCTTTAGTCTTTATTTGCATCTTCAGTAGCTAAGCTTCCTGACTGTGATGTAATCGATAATATAATTAAATATGTGTGTTGTGAGTGTTTGTTAATAATCGCCAGCTGCTCCTTATGGACAAAGTGTTCATCTGCAACCTCAACAAACCTTTAAAGGTCCATATTTGACACTTCTCCTGTGTTTTATTTGAATCGTTGATCCATAAGAAGATTTATTTGTAGTTTTAAGAACCAAAAACCATCTCAGTGTAGTTTTACATCTCCTCTTCCAGGCTCAGGTCAGTGAGCCAATCAGAAGAGAGGAAGCTCTGAGCCTCTCTTCTGATTAGCTGACTGTTTTCTGAGTGATTGAATGAAAATAAAGCAGCTTTCAGGTCAACACTCAATCAAGGTTGGATGGTGGGTCCAGGTGGGCGGGGCTTGGGGCATGGTTGAGAGCGGTGTTGTGACATCTCAGAGTTACAGAAGTCCTGATGCAGGTTTTAAGGCTCAGTTTCTAAATACAGGCTGCGTGCATTTCTCTGTGGACTGAGCGCTTTGATATTTTCACAGTATTAATATAGAACCTAGACCTGCTTTATAATCAAAACAGACATGGAAATCTCCCTTTATACAATATGGGACCTTTAATCTCCATTGTTTGGATTTCAGAATAGCCTCAGTTCTTGTTGTGTTTTCACCCTGAAGAAGTAATGCTATCATGCGCCCTGGCACCAGCACAAAAAGATTATAGAAAAGCTTAAAATCTTGTCCGTCACTGTGTACAGGGAAATGTTCTGTTTTGTCCTTGATTAACTGCTTTTTTATGTTTTTCTCCCACAGCTCTGTCTCCAGGGTCAGGTGAGTTATTTCACTCTCTAAACTTCATCTCTCACACATATTTACCACTAGAGGGGCTACTTTATAAACAGGACATCAGTTCCAAGAAACATCTGCTTGCCCTCAAGAGGATGTAGGCTACAGTTTTCATTTTTCTTCTGCCAGCGGTTACCTCCCTCACACGACTCTGCCCTTTCCAAGAACTCCGTTGCACAACATGACCTCTTTCCAAATTCTTGAATGTCTTTATAATCCCTGTTTCGTAAATTACATGAAACAGTGATTATGATAATGTCATTTCCTGCCAAATACATCAGACAGAGCTAAACATGATGATAAAGTAGCATCTATTTGAAGCATTAGAATCCAGTTTTCACTGTCTTGGAAGCTTTAGCTCTCTTTGTGAAGAATAGCCGGTACAGAAAAAATCTCCTTCTGTGCTACACGGTAATACATCACATTATTAGTGTATAAATGATACATGAAGCACCAGTGAGGTTTAATTACATCTTGCATTCGCTGTCTCTTCAGAGTACCTCCGCAGCATCTCTCTGCCGGTGCCCGTGGTGGTGGAGGACACCAGCAGCAGCAGCGAGTACGGCTCCGTCTCCCCTGACAACGACCTCAACACCAACCCCTTCATCTTCAAGCCCAGCGTCAAGTGCTACAGCGAGAGGGATGTCAAGGGGCCCAGGTCGCTCTTCCTCAGGTAGCAAGTGGTGCCCGGGCATTTTATTTTTTTTAATGTCAAGTAAACGGGGTCAGAGCGGCCGTTTAGTAAAAGTCTGACATTTATTCCTGACATGATGCTGTTTTGTTGATTAGGTTTTCACTGCAGTATTGATGATAATACGCTGATTTACTCCAATGCAGAGGTGGTTCCCAACCTTTTTAGCTTGTTTTGAGTCATTTTTCCCTTATTTTATTTGCTGTTAAAAAACAAGTCATTTTCATCAATAAATCACTTTATTCGTCCCCAGTTGGTTGTGCAGCAGTGAAACAGAAAGAAACACGGCACATAAAACACGATAGAAATACAAAACTGAAATGGAAACACAATTGAAAATATTTCAAAATAAGTGGTGAAATATGAATAAAAATATAAAGTCATAACTTTTTCCTCACAGAGTTTAGTTGAGAGATGGCTGTGTGTTCGCCATACCTGTTGCATAGATTCTGCATCGCTGCCTATCTGTTAAAGTTTTTGAAGAATTTAGTTTGTTTTGCTGCAGCTAAATGAATGATGTCAAAGCCAAGACACAAGTTTTACATACATTCTGAGTTTTACTTGCATGTTTGTTTGAAAACTATGATGTAGGAGCTACATTATAAGTGGAAAATAAAACTTTGTTGTGGCAGTCCAAAAAGTTTTCTTTTCTTTTCTGCTCAGCATTCCTGTGGAGAACTTCGAGGACCACAGTGCCCCTCCGTCTCCTGATGAGAAGGATTCAGGGTTCTTTATGCTTCGGAAGGACAGCGAGAGGCGAGCCACCCTGCACCACATCCTCACAGAGGACCGGGACAAGGTGGTGGCCAACCTGATGGAGGCCCTCACACAGGTTGGTTATGAGAGGAGCTAGAAATGTGCAGTGTCAAATAATAAAAGCCCTCATAACTCCTGTATACCTCATCTGTTTTCATCTTCCTCTCCCACCGCTCTCACCTCCCAGGGCTCTGAGGAAATGAAGCTGAAGCCTCAGCTCATCTCCACCCTCGTGGTCAGTCTGGCTGACTTTGTGCGCATGGCCGACAGGAAGATCATCGCCAACACGCTGTCTCAACTAAAGCTAGAGCTGGACTTCGACAGCAGCGCCATCAGTCAGCTGCAGGTCGTGCTGTTTGGCTTCCAGGACGCTGTAAGTACTGCACACAAAAACGCTGCGTCACATCACAGAGCCAGAAGGTCATGGTATTTATTTTATTTAATCTCACATCTCATCCTGCTGGGTTAATGAATTATTGATCAAAATATTATCAATCAAACTAAAACAACCCAAACCCAAAATACTCCACATCTATCTGCTTTCTGCATCATTTTATCGGAGGCTCACATTTAAAACTGCAGCAGCGACAAAACACAAACTGTTCTTTTGAAGCTTTATTTGCTGAGATTCTCCTCTCCTGCACCTGTAACATGTGATTTTCTTTCTATTATCAATCCCCCTATCTGTAGGCAGAGGTGCTCCTAGCCTCTGCACCGACCATGGGCTCTGAACATTTCAGGATAATTGTTGTCATTTTGCATGAGCTGCAGACGGCAGCAGCGCTGTCGTGTTGCTGCTCCTCCTGCACAGTGATCTGACAGCTAACTGTGAAATACTTGTAACCTTTAAGTGAGGCAGTAAAAAGGTGGGGGTCTGTCAGGAGTAATTGCACATCGTGTAAAAAGGCTTTTCTGCTCTTCCCCTTCAGAGATGCAATTGTGCAGATGAAATTGCACTAGAGCAAGTGGTTGTTTTTGTATGAGGAAGAGGTATTGCATAATCCTGTAAGAGGATGAAGCTCTGATGCCTCCTGTTGGTCATCAGTGAAAACAATGTAGAGTAGAGGAGGGAGAAATTCATGCAGCCAGGAAGATTCATAGTTTGGTTTGTAGAGCACAAGTTCAAAAATTCAATAATTGACTGAAATATCTTAAAAGGTGTGCAAACATACAGTAGAATGGTGCTTTAAAGATGCCTTCTGGTCAGTGGAGCAGAGGATAATGAGAATAAAAAGGAACAATAAACTATATTTTAAAATACAAGACAAATCAAAACATAAACACTATTAAAAAGATCTGGAATATGAATTTAAAAATCTTGCAATTATTTGAAATGTATTCAGTATTAGAATACAGTATGACTTTCTTTCTGACTGTGGAACCTTTCACATTTCCAGGTAAACAAAGTGCTGCGAAACCACAACATCAAGCCTCACTGGATGTTCGCTCTGGACAACATCATCCGCAAAGCTGTGCAGACCGCCATCACAATCCTGGTGCCAGGTAGTGTCTCGAGCAGAGCGCTATGATAATAATATAAACAGAGAGAAGCAGCAAATCCTCACATCAGAAGCTGGAACTGACTTCATAATCAATCGAAACAGTTCATGAATGATCAAAATTGGTCTAAATATTCTTATTGATCGACTAATCAACTTTAATCTTTTCAGCTCTAATACTACTTTTAAAGATATATTTATGATTACTTGTCAGGAAGCTGATCTTAGTGCAGCATCAGAATCAATGATATTTTCCATACATAACAAATAAATCAAACAAAGTGCATCCTATCCATCCTGTTGATCATCATTGTGTCTTGTGTGTGTTCAGAGCTGCGGCCTCACTTCAGTCTGGCCTCAGAAAGTGACCCGGCCGATCAGGAGGACGTCGACGACGACACTGAGCCGGAGGGAAACTCCGCCCACCAGAGCCGGGCTCCTCCCATCGCCGCCCACGACGACACTGTGGCCACGTCGGGAGTCAGCACGCTCAGCTCCACCGTCTCACACGAGTCCCACAATGCACAGCGCTCTGTGAGCATGGAGCTGGGCAGGATGAAGCTGGAGACCAACAGGTAGGCATGAACGTCTGCTGTAATCGGATAGATAAACCATTAGATGTGTTATTATCTGTTCATTTCTGATAATAGTCTGTGAAATAAAAACTCCTGCTGTGTTTCCTGCGACCTGTTTGACTCCAGGCTGCTGGAACAGCTGCTGGAGAAGGAGAGAGAGTATCAGGCCATCCTGCAACTAGTGCTGGAAGAGAGAGAGCAGGAGATCAGACTACTGAGGCTGCGATCTGAGCCCGCAGGTCTGTACTCTGATTTCATTTCTACATTGACTGTAGGTTATACTAGCCTCACTTGTACAGCAGCTACTGTAGAATGCATGAAAGCGCAAAGAAACATTCAAACATTCACCAAGGTTGCATCAGACTGTTTTCCCATCAGCTCACAGCTAAAGTAATTTATAGAAGTTGTTATAACAACAGTGCACATGAACAGAGCTTCTTCTTTTTTTTTTATCAAATGCCTCCTGACTTGCTGATGTGATGATATTGCTATTGAAGAAATGATAGCAGCCTCTCAAAAGATATTTATATGTGCTGCCATTTTTATTTGCTTGTGTGTCAAAATTGGACATTTGAGCCCAATATCAATATCTGAGAATTACTGCATATCAACAGAAACATTATATCATCAGATATTGACTTTTTACACAAGCCTTTTTGATGGGATTTCCTTACATTCAGTCAGTATAGAGTCATGATAAACATTATGTACAGTGCACAATACAGCGTTACATAACAATATGTTCTGAACAATAAACTTGACCGAAAATGACATTGTCATAAATTATAACTATAAATGAATCCACAACTTTAACAAAACATGTTAAAGTTGAATTATGAAGTCTATATAATACATGAAAATATATGCATAATAAAGCCTGCCGATTTTGATTTTTATGATTTTTTTATTATTATCGTTGTTGTTCTTTACATTTTGTTATGATCATTCAAATGTTTTATATGTAGAGGACGGCCCAGTTTTAATTCCCTTTGATATTTTTCCTCATACTAGATGTGATAATAGATGCAGTTTTGTTTTGCATATCTGCCAACATACAAAGTATATTTTACTTTTATTTATCTATTTCACTATTTGTGAGTCAATATTATTACAATGTGTATATACAGCATACTATATTGGTTGGGCTTTAAGTATTGATTATTACCTTAATTTGCATGGCATAGGAAAAAAAAAGTATTGAATAAGCAAAGTTCACTATGACATGTGCAGTAAGGTCATTTTTTTCTATCCAGTGCTGTATACGGTTGCTATGAACTCAGTGAATGAATAGATGATTTTGGCTACTGTGATGATGCAGCACAGTTTTTCTTTGTGGAAATGTCAGCTGATTGAGCTCCGGTGCGCTGAAGGAATGTGTTCACTCTCTTCTCTGGCAGACGTCCCCACGTCACCGACGGAGGGAGGGACGAGTCAGACTCCAGACAGAGATGAAGACTCGGAGCTGACCAGCTGGCTGAGGCTTTACGGTGCTGACCAGGACTCCATAGAAAGAGTGAGTCCCTGCTTTTATCTTCTGGAGCTGGACCATGACTACTGCGTACTTTATTATTCAATCATTTTGTCAGTTGTTGTCATGTGTCTCATTTATCATTTGCCATTTTTTCAACTGCATTAACACTGTACACGTAAGAATGAAGTTTTCTTGGATATGCCATGAATCTGTTAGAGTTTATTTAGGTACAAGAAAAGTATGTATGTTTATATTAACATAGTGACTTGCCGTTTGTGCCATCATGATTTGTCTTCAATCAGAGCTTTACCCAGAGCTTCTCAGGCATTTCATCATATTGTGGGAAATGAACACTTAAGACTGAGGAAGAATGTATTGATCTCATTTTATCCACTCTGACTCCTTAGATACTGAATGAGGAGTATACGTTGAACGACATCCTCCATGATGTAACGAGAGACGATCTGAAGAGTTTAAGACTGAGGTAGTACATCCGTTTTTTTTATTTTCTCTTTTTAAGATGATTCACTTCTGTGTTTATTTAGTTACAAAAATACATGATGACACTTACATCTGTAGCACGCTAATTGTCCAGAATGCCCACAGAAGTCTGTGCATAATGGTAGAGTTTGTATTGATGTATTTTCAGGTTCTTACTTTAGGTTTGCAAAGGCAAAGTTTGCACTTTCTCAGGATTTAGCAGGTAGCTAAACTGCGCTCACAAGCTCTGAAAGTGTTTTCACAGGTGGCACAGATTTGGTTCTGGATGTAGTTCTCACAGCCTTTATATGGCTCTGCTCAGGAGGTCGCACTAATTGTGAAGTCTAGGTTCAGGTGGGGTTGGCAGAGCTGTGGTTAATTGATCAAGCTGATCACATCACATCTGTAAACCTGCTTCTTAGCTGACTGTTTTAAATTTCTCCCATCTGTGGCATCTTCTCAGCTCATATTGTGTCATGTTCACATAAGAGTGAAACAAGTCAAAAACCAATATTGAGCCATTATAGCCATCACTATATGTGCAGGACATGTTCATTTCTGCTTTTGGCATCCCACAGTATAAAAAAGTACATGGTGGTAAACAGCAGTACAAGCCCTACATTTATAGAGGTGAGAGTGGTGATGGCATGCAGACAAGGATGTTAAATCATTTTTTGTGGAGACCTACTGTATAGCAAGCGCTGTTAGTACAGTTAGCGACAGTAGCCAGGAAGCTCATTGTCTCATACTAAGCACTGCCTGACTCTCAGGACAAGAAAAAACAGTCAGAAGTAATGAAATGTTAGAAAGGGGAATTGTGGGCAGCAAAAAAATGCAGCCTTTTTTCAGTTCTTGGAAAACCGAGTTATAGGACATACAGGATAATTTATGTACATACAATCTGCAAGATACTGTATTGTGCTGTATATTGTAACCTAACAGTCTTTTCACTGTTTCTTGTCAGAGGTGGGATCCTGTGTAAACTATGGAAGGCCATCACAGACTACAGGCAGAAGCCAACCTGAGGCCTTAAGTGGCGACAACCACTCAGAGAAGCCAGGACCTTTGTCCCATTAACTCAGTATTCTCCTCTTTACCTCAGAATTTATAAGAGCAAGACTTTTAGGAGAAGAACCTGTGTTCACCATGTGTGCAGAGCAGCTGTCCATTCATACAACAAAACTCCCTGACCGGTGTTCTTGTAGTGTTTTATAATTTTGAAACAAGGATTTTGGATATGAGGTCATTGTGAAAGCAACAATTACTAAGAAGTGCCACTAGTTTTGTTATGCCTGATGGACATGGCGCCGCCTTTTTGTTACAGGTGCGTTTAAAAATGACAATTTTGGTGGAAAATCTATCATTCAAACCTTGAAAACTGTCAAAACATTTTTCTCCCGTCTTTACGAGATGTCACGTTTACAAAGCTGGAGACTGACTTTTTTTCTAATACAAGCCTGAGATACAAAATACTACATTCAAATTCATCTGTACTAATATTTTTATCATAGGCATCTAGTCACTACTTTATTTAAATTGATTTTTAATTTAATTGTTATGGTAATCTGAAGGATGTCAATGCATGCCCTCTTTAATTTCTTTTTTTTTCTTTTTTTTTTTTATCAGTACTGAGACTTATTTAAATTGTGGATGTTTTTTTTTTCACATTTCCTTTTTTGATAGGAATCTACATTTTTATTTTTCAGAAACATGTAAATATTGTGTTATAAAATTATATGTGAACAACATTTATGTACTTTAAAAATATATTGATAAACATTGTCAAATCTCCATGTGGACTGGAGCGAGTCTATGATGAACATGTGAAACATAAATTGGATATTATTGTATCTTGTAGTGTCACAAATCAAAGGAGATAATATTCAGTTAGTAATTGATATTACATTGGATCATTTGCTCTGTTTTTGTTCTTGTACACTGACAAAATTGTGTTTATCTTGCTTGTGTAGATATCAATCACATGTATGTTATTATGAAATATCAAATGCAAACAAATTTCACATGGAAGAGCCTTGACTTTTTTTTAAATTATTTTAAAACATGATGTCAGAAACCGGGGGAAACTAATCATGAGCAGTGTGTCTGTTTTGTTTCATATCTATAATGATTCAAGATTTTTGTGTCATATTGTTAAATAAACTTTTCATCTTGAAACTGTGAAACAAATATTGTAGTTTTTGCATCAGCATTACTTACATAATAGGCTAACACACAACCTACTGGTTTGTTTGTAGCACAATCTAAAACAGATGCAATTAAAGGAGCTTTCCACTGTAAAACTAAAAAAAACAAAACAGATACAGGCAGACAACATGCACACACACACACATACCTAATTACATCTTAGTATAAGTAAGTGCCTGAAAATATTACAGGACAATAAAAAACAAAGACCTTAGGGCTACAGAAAAAGTAAATAGATCACATAAAGTGATAAAAAAAATGTTCCATTGTAGTCTAACTTGTGCTGCTGTTCAAATGACTGCAGGCTATAATGGGCCTTTTAAGGCAAGCAAACACCAGTAAGCAGAGAGAGATCAACAGAGCTACAGGTTTGCTTGTTGTGTGTTTGTTTAGACCACTGTCACACACAACAAGGGTGACATACAATCAGACATCCATTTTGTCATTTGTAAGACAAGTAAGTAAGATATACATTAGTAAAGAACAAAGAGTATAAATCTAGTAAGTTTAATAGTCCTGTGTGGTTTCTGCTTCTTGTCTCCATAATGTAGAATAGCTACTACTGTAGGCTAAATGGGTATTCATGAATAAATATTTAATTGTGTCTTCTTCTGTACAGAAATCCCAATGGTAGAGATGTAATAGTGTAGTTGTCTGAGGTACAGGTGTGCTGCTTCCTGCGTGCCATATTTATTCATATCGGTGACGTCAGCGGGTTCTGAGCCATAGCACCCAAACGTTCTCGTCTCGCGGCCGTCTCCCCCTCACCATGACAACGACACTTTTTAGCATCGTCAGAGGACTAACCGTTAGCTCCTTCGCACAGGATCTGGCAACGATTTTTCTGTAAAATACTGTGTTTTAAAGTCGCCATTTGCGGAGATATTATTTCATGTAGGAAGGCCATCCTCTGCTGGTAAGCACCCTCATGCGTCGGAGACCAGCCGGAGGCAGAGGGAGACGCCGTTTAGCTGCGTGAACAACATGGCTCTGCTTAAGCATCCCTGGCTGCTGCTCGCTTGTGTTGTGTTGTTGTTGACGGTTCAACCTGCCTTCACTCGTTCTTCTCCGATATCGGACCTTAAATCTAAGATATCAGGGGTGGAGGAGCTGCTGGAGGAGTTCCGCAAGCAGCTCCAGCAGGATCAGGCGTACAGGGCAAGCGATGTGATTGACTCCTGTGTGGGCGACTTCGACGCCGTTGGGGAGCGCATCATCCGGGCTAGGGCCTCTGTGGAGCAAGGGGCCACCTTCCTGCTGGTCCCGGAGAGGGTGTACAGCTGGAAGGACTGCCTGCACGCCTGCTGCTCCCAGCCTCACTGCACCGTGGCGCTGGTCCAGGAGGACCTAAGGCAGCCCGGGGACAGCCTCCGATGCTACCTGTTCAACTGCACCTACAGGAACAAAAATGTCTGCTCCTTCGCTCCACAGCAAGGCTTCACCACATACAGCCGGACTCCCAACACAACGCAGGGACACCTCCCTGTTTCATCCAGCGGTTCAGCCAGGAGGCCGGGGGAAGGGCTCCCTGATGAGGGTGATGCACAAGGTGGGAGATGCTGCTGGTACAGTTAGCAGGCTTAGGGGTTTAACAACACGCCCTTCGACCATGAATCATAAAATGATTCGTCCATGATATCATCATGATATCATATCATTATTAGGCAAATGACTGTGTCTGAATGCCTAACCTACTGTTCATCTTAGGTTAAGATGATTAAAAAAATACACAGGGTCCTTGTTTACCCTTGCAGTTAACAAGTTAACAAGTATTTAATAACCAGGTAAACATGCTGGTTTGCTATTAACTTGTTAATTATAACTGAAAACAATTTAACAACAATCCAGTTACATTGCTGAAACAAGCAAAGGATTCTCCAATTTTATAATGGGCACAAAGTAAAGGTTTTATTCTGGTTACCTTGTCATAGGTAACATTTTAACCAGTGGTTCAATAATTAAAGCTACTGATCAAATTGAAATACAACTAAGAAAGGAGAATTTTCAAATGTTATGTAAAGGGTTTTTTTTTTTTTGCTGAACTAACATGAGGAACTACAGAATAAAAATGACTTGACATTTGTTTGTGAGGGAAAATGAATGAAGATGAACAAGCACAGCAGGGATTTGTGAGTGACTTATGATGGTTACTGGAAATGTTACTTAATTATTCAGTAGCATGCTACTCTTCTTATGCAGTAAACAAAACAGCAATGAAAAAGGGATGACTGATGTGCCTTTATTTATTGTGCACAGGAAAAGGTTTATGCAATAATAGAAACGTATCAGTTTTCTAACACTTCCGTAGAGCTCAGCACTTTAGGGTTAGCCACTAAAAACTGCTACTTATCTTGATAAAACAGGCAGCGTGGGTTAATGATTTGCTTTTTAGGTTTTGGTCTTGCAAAATTAGACCAGGGCACTGAGACCAGCAGCAGGTGTTTGTATGACAACAGTTATCTCTTTTATTTGTTTTACTAGTGATTTCCATCCAAACAGGCAGAGTGGACAGTGGATAGTGCAGTTACAGAAATTAACCACAAACTGTTTTGATAATGAAATCATTTTCTAAATCTCAATCTAAAGTGAATGTGTTTGGTATTTTTTCACTACTTTCTAGCAATTTATAGACTAAACAATTAATCAAAATAAAATAATCAGCAATCACAGCACTAAATAAGTACAATCTTTTAATCAAATGTAAAGATATCTCTATTTTTAATAACCTTTCTGAATGTCTTAACCCACTGTATACCACATATAACTGAGAGTTTCCTGTTTGCAGAGGTGGATGAGCCTCCTCGCAGTGACGCTGGGCAGGATGTGGTGATCCAGTTGCCCACAGACTGGGCCGTCCTGGATGGCCGGGACAGCGTGGATGACCATGGGATCAACCACTATGAATGGACTCTTGTTAAAGGGGACACAACCATCAATATGAAGGTCAGTGTTTACGTCACATAGTATTATATTCAGTTAATACGAATAGCCAAGCCACTTTGCAGCATATTGACCATACACAGTTTAATTTGGGTGCTCCCTGTGAGAAAGAAAGCCTGTAACTCACTGACAGTGGATTGCTCTAGCTCACTCCACTTAATTGAATTTCTTGTGTGAACGTTGCTAAAACTCCAGAGGAAAAGAGGCTTTGGTATTCTCTCATTTTGGAATCAGATGATTCTAACATTTGCATTTGCAGTATAAATGGTCACAGGCATCAGAGTCAAATTACATGTGTGTGTTTGCATTAGTTGTCGCATTTAAGTCAACAGAGTGGCTTGTCTCCGGAGCTCCATAATACCCTACTGTATCAACAGAGATAAGAGTTTTTATGCACAAACCTGCCTTGGAGCCTGCCCTCTGTTCACAGCCTTAGAGGCAACATGGGAAACTTCCAACACTTTCATGTATGGTCAGTTTTCACCATTTCCTACCTTCAACAGAAAATAGTTCCCAGTGAAAACACTTGACAGCGAGGCTTTTTTAATGCATTGAGAACCACAAAGAAAATTCCTCTTAGCTCCACTGAACTCGTGTGGGTACAGATGTCTTGAGGATAAATCTCGGTGGGAAAAAAAACCCTTCAAACTACTGCATTTGCATGACAGAATAATAGTAGGGGCTTATAAAAACATTTATTTTTCACAAGTCAATAAAGTTTTAAAAAGAAATGATGCTGGGATCAGATTTTGTAGCCTACTGCTAAACTCTGCTCTTACATTTAAGAGATAGAAACAATAGAGGTTTTCAGAAACGAGGGTCTTCGCTCATACAGTTTATTCAAATCTGATAGCAGAACTGTTGTCCATCCTTAGACTCTTTTTGTATGTGTGTTGAAGGCGACCCATCCAGGGCTTTTGAAGATAAGTGGTCTCCAGGAGGGTGTGTACACTTTCCAGATGACAGTCACCGACACATCGGGCCAGAAGAGCTCCGACAACGTCTCCGTCACTGTGCTGGCACCAAAACACCAAGCAGAAGGTGATGTACTCACCAAAGCATGTATCTTTGATGTGTGTGTGTGTTTTGTTTTTAGCTCTTTTGTGATGTACTGATTCTCCCTTAGATTCAAGGTTCATATTTAAACCCAAATGAAGGTGTTGCTGAGGCTGAGCTTTTGTGGTGGCCAGATGTGTAGTTATACTTTTCTGTGTCCGCAGTGTGCACAGGTCACTGTTCAAACTACCAGTTCAAGTGTGATGACGGTTGCTGTATTGACATCACCTATGCTTGTGACGGGAAGCAACACTGTCCAGACCGCTCTGATGAAGACTTCTGCCCAAACTGTGAGAAACATTTCCTGTTCAGAAATGCTTGGCTTGTTTGTTTTTGTTTTTTTTTGATGGTGTAAGCACAGTCTTTTATAATCTCTGGTATTATCAGAATCAGTTAAAGGAAACACGCTTAATGGGCAAGAAAGAAGAAAAAATACACAAAAGCATTCAGATCTACCCACCATCCATCTGTTTTCCTGTGATTACTGTAGTCGACAGCAGCAGGAAGTCAGTCACCCACCCTGTCGACCTACCCAGCCCTCATCGATCTGGAGCTCAGACAGAGGAGGCTGAGGATGGCTCCATGCTCCAGAATGGACCCAGGAAGACCATAGAGAGCATCGTACCACTTCAGGACAGCACTGTTACTCAACAAAGCCCCAGTCAACAGAAGGCTTCTGTCAGTCAAGGTAAGTGTTTATGTCTTTAAACACATTTTATCTCGAATAACTGCAACAAGAGACCTGAAAATGTTGCTGTGTGTGATAACACGAAACATAGTAGGGTGGGGATACATGGTTGGATGAGAATCTACCAGAATTTTTTACTTTAGCAGCACCTGTTCAAATGTGCACTAGCAGTGTGATCCTCCATCACTGTGTCTTTAGTGCAGTAGCCCTTTGTAAAGTGGCAGAGATGGTTTTAGTGCGTGTCTGGACAGAGAAGCAGATGGAGCCCCTGTAGGCAGCCATTGAGTCATAGCACAGAGCTGAAAATGCTGGCAAAGCCACAGGGCCACTCTGCATTCCCTGGGAAAGCAGCTCCGTGCTGCATATTCTCTGAGTGCAGGAACAAAGCACCTCTGTCCCCTCCGCCATCTGATCCCTGAATCAGGCAGACACTTCCACCATTGCTGTTTGCCATATGTATTACTAGGGTGAGGTGTATTCTCAGGAGTCTTTTCTTCATTTCACAAATGCTCAGGCCCGTGTTCACATGCTTGGCAAATTTAGTCCCCATTGTATAGCAGAGAGGAGAGGTCAAAGGGAATAGCACCAGATATATTTTGTACATTGTTGTCTTGGTGAACTCTGCTGATTGTGGGTAATGTAGTTAATCTTCTATCACTGAAAGTAAGGATTATTTTTATCGCTGATTAATTCCTCATTAGTCAGTCAGTCGTCAGAAAATAGTTGATAATGCTTGTCACAATCCCCCAGAGCCTAAGATGACGCCCTCATATTGCTTGTTTTTCCAACCAGCAGCCCAGCAACCAAGCATTTTAATTTTCAAACAGAGAAAGTCCTCACATTTGAGAACCTGAGATCACTGAATGTTTGGCATTTTTGTTGGATAAATTACTTAAATGACAAATAATTCATCCAAATTGTTGTAGAATAACATTTTTGCAATCAACTAATCAGATAATCCACTAATTGTTTCAGAGCTATGCTACACCAGTAGTCCCTATGTGCTTGTACACGAGGGGGTAAGTTTGCATGATTCCCTGATGTCAAATGTGAAACAAGGTAAAGGTAAACCGTTCTCTCTCTACCTGTAGATCCGTGTGCTGCAGCTCCAGTCGTAGGACCCTGTAAAGGCACCTTCCCACGCTGGTACTATGACCAAAACGCAGGAGAATGCAAACACTTTCTGTATGGTGGTTGCCAGGGCAACCATAACAATTTCCTCCAGGAATCAGACTGTGTCAGTGAATGCATACAAAAAAGTGAGAATTAGCTTTTTGCCCTTTTGTTTTACGCTAATTTTGTAACTGCAACATAAACTACTACATTTTACGAATAATGGAAACATCTTTCAGGTCCGGCTTTCAAACCAGCAACTGTGGCCCCTCCCATCACCAGACAGACTGAAATAGGTAATTTTTCTTAAACGGGGAGAAAAAGCGTCAGTATCATATCATTAACTTAGTGGTAACAGCTGACTGCTTCATAAACTAAACTGCATTTGTACCTGTTGTTATAGCTGCCCCTAAAGTCTCCCAGAAACAAGCAGAGAGCGACGTCCCGGTCTCAAAACCATTTCCAGTGATGGGAGGACATCCAATCCCAGAGTCAGGTGAGACCCAGCGTCTGTGTCTCTGTCCAGCTCTGGTTCCTTTCATGGTTTATGAGTAATGTTCTGTGTTTTCGGCCTCTGCTTCCTCCTCCTCCAGGTGCAATCCTTCCTCTGGCTCTCGGACTAATCATCACCGCCCTGCTTCTGCTCATGATCGGCTGTCGTCTCAGACTCGTTCGTCACAAGCTGAAGAAAGCCCGAGCCCTCACCACGGAGGAGTCTGATTACCTCATCAACGGCATGTACCTGTAGCCAATCAATCAGGGGCCGCAAATAGAAGAGCGCAGATATCTGACAAAGAGACTCGTCGAGGGTGTCATCATCAGAGCCTGAGCCAGGACTTCTTAAACTTGCACTCTGCATTTCTTGTCTCTAATTTGTCCTCACTTCAAGCTGGAAACATCACAACTCTCATCTATCATGAAAGTTTCTCACACTGAACCCCTCTGATTGATAAAACTGCTGCTGATAGACGCTGTCATCAAAACCAATGACATAGATGCTCGTGAATTCATGCTTATGTTGTCTTAACAAAATCTGATTGTGAATCCCTGAGGAATTATCAACACTCTTACTTAGATGCTGATATACTGGTCTGTATTCCCCCATTGATTTCTGGGATACACCTTAAGTCCCTTTTATTAAAATAATTTTCATCCCTGAAATTGGTTGCTTTGATATTTATTTTATTTATTCATTTTCCTGACTAGTGCTGCATAAAAATGTCATATTTCTGCCACTGGATGGCGCTGATCTACCATGCTGTAGATTTTACCCGAACTAAACTGAGGGCAGAACTTAAATACTTTGGAGTGCCTGTTGTTAAAGTTAGTCTTTAAGTATCCCAGAATAATAAAGCCATAGTAAGTTGAACCCACTCCTGCCTGAGTCTGTTGCATATCTTTCTTTCTCACGCAAACATTTGTGGAGTATGAAACTGTATTTACGCAGATGTATTCTTTCTAAGTGCTGTCTTCATGTGAGATATTAAAGTTTATTATATATCAAAAAATACTGGTGTCAACGATTCATAAAAATGCATTATTTCAACTTTACCTACATTTTAAACGCATTATTAAACTACCATCAAGGACAGTGAGGTCATTCGTTAGCTGTCTCTTCTGTGAGCGTGGGGCTCCCGGCATCATATTGAGAAGCAGAGTTTGCAAAATGCAAATAAAAATAATCAAGATTTTACAAACTATTTTTGGTGGTTAGTTATACATTTCTAAGGAGTGTGTGGTTGTGCTGATGGTATCTGGACCTCAGTTCGACTTCAGGTTGCAGCCTGCACACATACGATTCAATAAGAAAACGCAGACAAAAACATAAGCATCTCTTTATTTTCATATGCCATTCCGTAAACTGTGAAAGCCAGATCATCATCCATCACTTAGATCACCCAAAATAAAATATGCTTTTTTTTTTAATTTGATGTGTTTTTTTGTTTCTCAAGAAAACAGACATTCATTTGCTTTAAATTGTTGGAGTTTATTTTGGCAAAGCAGTGACTATCTCATTTAGCATCAGTCACCAGAAGAGCCTGCACAAATTGTTAATGGAAAAACCAGCGGCAGAAAGCAACACATCACCAAGTGGAAAGCACAGCCCTGCATGTGCACGTGTGTCAGTGTTATTCGTGCTCCGCTCTCTTCGGAGTTATGTTCAGTATGATCCAATGCGCTGCTTATTCTATGTGTAGAATGACCTAAAGAGTGCTGCACACCAAACAGGATGTGTGGGTTATATCAGCCATTGTGTTGCCTGTGTGTGTGTGTGTGTTCCTAATACTGCGGGCAAGGGAAGAAAGCTCATATGTTAGCAGTGAAGTCTACAGTTAAGATGACCCACACACACACACTGTAGCTAGGTGAATAATCTAATAGGCTTTCCTCGTCGCTGTCCGGCGTTCTTCCTACATTCAGCGTTGATGCTGCTGAAATGTAATAATGTAAAAATGGCTGACTGTAATTCAAATGATGAAACCACGAAAAAAAATCAAACCTAAAATCCAGCAGTTAAAAAGAAAACATAACCAAAAAGATGCAGGCCTGAAAAGAAAAACAAAACACCCTCTCCAGATATTTCTGTGCTGAGCTTCAAGCAGTCTTTCTTCCCAGCCTTTTCTGGGCTGTCATCAGTGTGATACTCTAGTCCATCGTTAAACTTAAAACAAAAAAGAGCATGTTTTGTTATGCTTTGAACAAAAATGTCAAGAGCTGTTTGACCCCATCCGAGTTTTCTCCAGGTTCAAACTTAAAGGTGGATTATGGACGGTCTTCCTCTTCAAAGTTCATCCCTGTGAGAAACACAAATCGAATGTCAGAGAAGAAGAGAAGAGGAGCAGCATTCAAGAAACCGTCCCCCTGTCATGCAAACACAAGGAGTTAGAATCACATGCAAAATATTAAGATCTGTCACCACAATAAAATCCAGTTTTTTCTACATCTCACAGAGTAGAAGATCAAAGAGAATAGTCAGGCAATTAGGGCTTAATGTTTTATGATCATTCAAATTAAGTAGCCATGCTCTGAAAACCAAGCATTTGCCTTCACACTGCTGCTATTTCAGTTTATTGTTTCGTGTTTTGGTCACAGAAAGACTAATTTCATTAGCTAGGCACCAATTTAGGACCATGGTGTTAAAAAAGAGGAAAGAAACATGCAGCCAGTTGGTATGGTATGGAAGAAGCAAAAAATGTCAACAAGCAGCAAAACGCAGCCCCTTTGTGATCCATATCCTGCTCCAAGCCACACCATTTCACCTTTGCCACTGTGAGAAGGAGAGAGGGGAAGAAGGGGGGAGAAGGAAGTCACTTCCACCTGGACCACTGCTTGTCTCTGTCTGTTAAAGGCACATAAATCACCCCCATCAAGGGCTTCATTTTGGTGCTGCCGTCCTCCATCTTGTCGTACTGCTCCAACATCTGGTTTCCTCCCGCCGGGCCGACGGGGAGAATCAGCCGGCCGCCGGGCTTCAACTGGTCCAGGAGCTGGGAGAGAAACGAGGTGAATGTAGCAGGTCAAGAGCATGGAGACACAAAGGAGGAGGATGGCTGAGGAGAACATTCCGGCGTTGCTATTTCAAGCTAGTATAACTGCCGTGTTGTGCGAAGTCAGTAATTTAAATTCCTCGTTTTGAAGTGAATTGGAACAATGTGACCTTGGTCATCAGTATTCAGAGAGACTCACAGCTTGGGGGACAGTGGGTGCTGCCGCGCCAACATGGATGGCATCATAAGGCGCCTCCTCCTCGTGACCCATTCGCCCGTCTCCCACTGAAACACACGGGATATCACTTACAGCCTGCCACAAACAACACATGGATGGATGTCCTCATCAAGCTGTCAGTTAAACATTTAAACATGGCTGTGTTCATTACTGACAAATCTTTTAATTCTGTTTTCAATTATTTAGATGTAAAAAATACCTCAAATAAAGACAAATACTCATATAAATACTGTACATAGGTGGCTAATGACAGAATTGCATCTCAGCACTTTGACATTGTATCAGTTGTGTGTAATATTTCTAGGTTTGTATCTAGTTTCCTATCACAGATTAAGCACTGAAACACAATGTCTTAAAATTTCTTACATCTGCCAAAAAACCACAGCAGCTCTCCTTTTCCTGTTACTTTTTGACATCGAATAGGTTGTGTATTGTACAAATGTGGGTGCAATAAGCTGAAGCTGATGCGCACCATCTTTTATGTAGTGTTACTCTGTGGTGTTGTCTTTTATTGTACTGTTATGAGTAATTTAGGTGTATTTATTTTATTTTTTTTACCAAAATACATTGCAAATTACATACAGTATATGTAGCAGTATCCAGCAACTGTTTGGTATTTTTACTATACTTACTATAAGGGTAAAAACTGGAATTAATTTTCTTAAATAAAAGTTCAGTTACAAAACAAAAAATAGATGCATTAACACACCCACACTAGTTTCAGCAGTTCAGCAATTCAGCAGTAGTTTCAGCACTACCACCCCACTGCAGAGCAGGTGAAAGTCGGGACTTGCTGCTCAATTATTTAGTACTGCACTATCCTGTCTACTGAGCAACTGTGTTTTTAGTTCCCCACTGAGAGGACAGAAAGGTCTAACAAGCATCACACTGTCCCTGGCTTTAAAACCAACAGTCAGCTGCAATTTGTGCCACACAAGCAAGCTCTAAAATTGTTTCACAATAGAACAAAAGAATGCACAAAAAGCCTGTAATCTGTCAATCAGTGACATCTTACCTATTAGCTTGACTCGGCCCGATGTTATCAAACTGGGGTCATCTTTCTTCACATTGTTTATAGAATCATCTACCAGCTCTTTGATGTGATCAATTCCTATAACTTTTCCTTTAGGACCTACCTGCAAAGTGTGGGAGGGAGGGATGGTATTCAGTTCATGCACAAAGAATTTCACAACATTAGACATATTTTATGTTGACTGGTTGGCAAGCTAATTAAAAGCGAGCAGTGTTATTATATCAGAAAGCCACCAAAGAGAAGTTGTATGCGTTTACCCGTCATGTGTGTGGCTCACCATTCGTGCAAAGCAGACGGACAGGATTCCACTGCCGGAGCCAACATCCAGAGCTTTGGCCCCCTCATACAGCTGATCATGTAGAAGCTCCAGTGCGTAGGCGTGCTGGGTGGAGGGATGGATTGGGGGGGGTGTCAACAAGGAAACTGCATTATAACCCATCACTCAGCATCCATATTGTATCAAACACTGACTATGATAAGGTACAGCCCACTCAGGTCATACAAGGGCTAAAGTAGCTGACAAACAAGCTCACACTTCTGACAGCCAAATATCAGAGGGATCTGATAAAGCTAACATGGCAGCAATCCATACAAATCCATAAATTAGCTTAGATTTGGTTAACTGCAACAAAAATAAACTGGTAAGATTATATTTGGGATAAAAAGTGGATGATAATGTGGAACATTTCTCTGACTGCTTCTCTTTATTATCTACTGAATGACTGAATGGGAGCAAGCTTTACAAAAAAAAATGTGATTCACAGGGTGCAGAAGTGTCTGAGAGTCTTTAAAGTCATACCATGTGTGGGGCGCTGATGGTTGCTTGATAGCCTTGTGGTTAAAAGAAACGTATAGATTTGGTTAGTTCATGCCTCAGACGTCAGAATGTATTTGGATTTTAGACTGATTTCATGAGTGGACGTACCTATTGACTGCGGCGAGTCCATGTAAGGATTACACCTAGAGAAATGGGCTCGGTCTGTGGCCAGCATGACTTCATAGACCTTGTCGGATTTAATAATGCCATTTTCTGTAGATACAAAAGAGTGTGTGTCACTGTGTATTATGGAAACACGCACAAGTACCAACACCAGGAAGACATACAGTATATTACATAAATCTTGCACTGAAACAGACAAAATACATAAAAGAATATACAAAATATAAATTAAGATACAGGTAACAACAATAGTATATTAGGTTATATTATACAACATATACTGTGAGTTTTTGTCTACCATTAGAGCTACCTATCCTTTAGGCAATTTTCCAAATCAATGAGCAGGAAAACTTTATTATCTTTTTTATTATTTCTGCATCACTGTGATAATATACCTTGAACTGTAACATTCCTGTTGGGTTATTTTACTCATTTCTAAACAGATTTTCAAGACAATGACCTATACCGACAACACAATATACAATTAGATACACCCTGACATCGGGGTTTATCCACACTACTATGGTACATATAGAGACAAATTAACAGTATGAATATATAATGATCACTGTATGAAGGGAGTAATTAGCAGAAAATACTGAGACAAAAAGGAGTGAAAAATATGAAAATATATGCAGGATGAAATAAAGACAACAGCATACAAACAGATGTGCCACACATCTGTGTACTGACATGAACTGTACTATTGTATATCAATACAGTAATATGAATTTACATATATTGTGACAGAGGATTTTTCCCTTATCACCCACTCCTATGGTAATGATAATTATTAATTAGACAACAATGGATAGTACGAATCTATACTAATTAAACTGTGTACTGTATGCAGAGATTTAAGGATGGAAAACACTGAGATAAAGAGGAAGGAAAAGTATAAAATTCTATGCAGGATGAAAATTAAATTGCAAATCACAACATGCCCAATATGAAAAATGTAATATCAGAAGACATTTCGGATGAAATGTAGCAGCATACAAACAGATGTGTGTTACTGGCATGAACCAGTCTACAGAAAGCCACACGTGTAAACTACAGAAAAGTGCACAAGCTTATAGACAAGTCATGAAAGAAATTAAAAAAGCTCCCCAGAGAAGTATTAGTGTCTTCAGAATAATCCTTCCTAACAGGTTCCTGTAGCAGCTGGTGCCAAAGGAAGGAAAAGCCAACAACAGCCGGCGCTGCTCTCATTACCAACTCCCCTCACCCTCAGAGCTATGCACCACTTTAGGATACATTACAAATAAACCATACAAGCTGCCAGATGGACACCTACTAGTGATTTCTGAAATTAACATAACCAGTACTGGCAGATTTCAAATCGTTTTCTTCTATCCAAAAAAATATATTCTCAGAATTCAAAACTGTCTTTGCAAAGGCCAGGGAAAAGAAAACCAAATATAATCTGTTTTCTATAGACTATAAATCTATTTAGTATACAATTTGAACACATAACTGGGTGCTGGACTTTAAAAATCCATGAGACATTCAAGGTTTTAAACAAATGTAACTGGGTGAACTATTACTGCCTGAACAGACCAGTTCTGAACACCGGTCAGGAGGACAGAGACAATGACAAAGTGGTGAATTAGCATGCATCCTGTGTGTGACCTGCTTAAATCCAGTTTATGCAAACTCAGGGTTAAATTTAAGATATTCGTGTGTCTAAATGGGTCAATGCCCGGTAAAGCGTTCAATCAAGAGGAGCATAAAATCTAAATATTAACAACATTAAACAAAACAATCAAAATAAGGATATTTGAATTTTATTTGCACCTATACCATGACCAAGTAAGGGAAGCTTTAACTTGAAAACATGTTCTTGTACCAATGCCAGTAAGTGATTTGCATCATTGACATAATGCTTCTGAATTTGACTAAAAAGCTGACCGTGAGAATAAAATATTTCAAGAATTTCATCATCCTGTAGTACTGACTTGCTTTGCATACTGAGGAACTGGCTTCACCTTCCTTGTGTAGATAATCTTTTTTATTTCCATGTGCAAGATAAATGGTACATAATCAAATCTTTTACCATGGAAGATAAACATAGATGACTATGCAAGTTAAGCTTCTGCTTTTGTTTTAGAGCAAATAGAGCAAGACTGGACTCTGTTCCCGAAAACAAAATGATTGCAACTGAACTGTCAACTGCTGTGCTGGACCGAACAGAATATAAATAGCCCTGCTAGATACTTTATATTGAAATTGGACTTACATATTCAAGTCCACAGACATCATCACATTGAATATCATTTTCCATTATGCAAGTGAGATACTTTACATGTCTGATCAGGGCGTTAGAGTTTGTCTCCTTTACCACACAGTGAACTACCATCTGATTACAGAATAAACCACGAGCATTGACGGCATCGATCACAGTGGACTGGATCATAATGGACTAGATAACAGCCGTCTAGCAGGGTGCAACTATGAGTCACTATGAGCCCTTTTTTGTGCATTCACTGTCGCCTGAATAAACAACTAGTGCCCACTGTGACACAGCAAATTGCTATTTACTATGATCCACTAAAAAAAGGCACTGCAGACCATAACCTCACACGTCCATCTGTCAGTGTCATTCATGTAACAGTGAGGTGAATGGTGCAGAGAGAGACATCAATGAATGTGGGCAGGGCACCTAGCCGCGCAGCTAACGCTAGCTGTAACGTCCCAAATGACGCACATAGAGCTAGCAGGCTAAGCTAACTCTAATAAAGAACTGAACCTGCAAAAATATTTTGCGACCACATACAAGATAAAATGTATTGTGTGTCGTTATTGGTAATTTATTTTGCAGCAACGGAGGCATGCGTCTGTTCCACGGCGTAAACGTGGTTTGGCAAAGGGGTGGAGAGAGGTAACGCTAGGTCAACAACAACATACCACATAGCTTAGCAACCAGCTAGCTAGCTACCGCGCTTGACTCAGCCCCCAAAACTAAACCGTTTTCGTGCAAGCTTCCCCCTTGAAGACGCCGGTGCTGCCGCTTAGCAAAACATGTGGACTCACTGCGGAGGTTGTTGACGAGCTCTGCGTGGCTTGCTCCTCCAGATTTCCAGGCCATTATTAAGCAGACTTTGCGGAGTAAGTAGACAGCAGCTGTCAGTGCCGCGCCTGCGCCGACTGTTTTGCCAACGAAGCTGACAACCTCGAGAGCAGACGGCGGAGCGGCGGGCACGTCACCGGACATCCAAACTATTTCACTGCAGGGCGGCCTTTATAACACACACCCTGACGCACAGCAGGGGCATTTTACAGTATAATGAATCAATTTAAATAAATGCGTTAACTAAGGTTACTTGTGCAGGAAAAAGCCACATTCCTCACTCAGTCAATGAAATTTGCCGCAGTAACATAGACGGTGGCCGCTAGGTGGCACGAGACACTTGTTTTGCTTGGTAACTCAAAATTCAAATGCAGCTCAGCACAGCATTTAATAACGCTACCAGAACAATCCATGCATATCTCAGGATCATCGTAACATCACAAATGAAATTTGTCTTAGTCCAACGTTACAGTTGTTTTTTTTTTAAATTGATAACACATTTCACACTGTCAGCACAACAGAAGTCAGTGTAGACTGAAATAATTGATCAGTTTGCATTGCTTTAATAGAAGTTTATACATTCACATCTAGTTTATCCTTGTTCAATTTTGTTGCCCTTGTGTTTGCTGTATGTCCATATGTGTATCTACCAATACTATAGTATAAGTCCCGGTCCACAGTTCATACCAGCTGGTAGGGGTAATGCACCATTTCACTATTTACCAAACGCTAGAATAACCCAGAAGAAGGACGGTTGCCTGTTATGGTTGTTTGACCCCACTGCGCCTCCGTAGTTACGTGCCTAGTAGCAGGCGCGTACAGTTCGGTTGCACTCACGAATGCTAAGCTAATACCGGTTAACGTTTTTTTTAACCTAAAGTGTGATAGACTGTTTCTGTTTCAATGGAGAGTATAAATGCTAAATACGTGTCCCAGAAAATCAGCAAAACGAGATGGAAACCAGTGTCGTATTCGTCTCTGCAACAACCAGAAGTCTTTGCGACTGGCTCGTGGGACAACGAGGTTGGCAAGTTGACACTTAATATTTATGATTAATCAACTTCACGGCAGACTTAATAAAAATATCAATACTTTTATTTCATTTCGCGAAATAGCGGTCATGCTGTAATTGTAAGATCACGACTTAAGACACGTTATGAATCGTAAGGTTCCCTTTCAGCATGCATCCAGTGCATTAACTAATATTGTATTTGCTATTTTGCAATGATTTCAGGAGTATTAAACTAAACCTGTTAATTACTAGTGTAAGGCATAAAGTTTGGCATAGCTATGGCTGGTAAATTCCTTGAGAGAGAGTAGACAATTGGCAGACAGTGGTGGAACAAGTAATTAACTTAAGTATGATGATACTCTCTTAATTGCAAATCACATTATGTCTGAAGCGAACTAAATCTGGAAAAATGGGTGCTGTTTTGTGGGATTTAAACTTTCATATTGTTCATCATTCATCACCTGTGTTTACTTTTAAGAAACACCTGAAACAAGCATTGGTAGCTTCCCAAAATACAGTGTTGACTGTGGAACATTTGGAATGAGGAATAATAGTTATATATGTGTGTTCTCTCTTTTTGTCCTTTTTTAAAAGTTATTTTAGAGTAACCTGTCAGTCCTTTATCGTTTTTATTTGGTGTAGTAATTCTGTGTGTCTTTGGGTAAAGTTATAGCTTCCTGCCTCTTCTGCACAAGCTCTTGTTTACTTTGGGTTGATGTATATCTTGGTATATGTAGGTAAAAGTGTCAATATAAATGTGAGTGTCTTTGTGAATATATACTGATTTATAGTTTAATCTGTAGCACTGTATCACTTTTTATAAATGATATGTTTAGTTTGTAAAATCAGAATATGTGAAGTAATTTTAGCTGTCAGTTAAATAGGCATATTGTGGCATAAAAGAATCAAGTATCTCAAAACTGAACTTGTCAACTGTCAGTATAACAAGTATATCTAAGTTGGACTTCAGCCCCAATGTGTACTTGTGGCAGGACAACAAGATTTCCTTCTGGTCTATTGGGAATCATGGAGGTCCTGGCATGGAAGATGGATTTGAAGGCGATCCACAGCTATTATGTGAACACAAGCATGATGGAGATGTTCTAGACCTTCAGGTAAGTCTCCTAATGTAATATAAATAACCTGAAAACAAGAAGTTTTCACTGTCAATTTATTTGATGTGTAGAAAATCCTAAATGCACAGTACTTTACATTTGTGAACTAGGATAACAAGATCTTGCCAACAAAAGTGATAGATGTGACATACACATAAATGTGTGTAAGCCTATTTACTTAAAGTGCCAGGGCTCATTTCACTTTGTTTCTTTTATACTTGACAGTTTCTGGACCAAGACAGAATCGTAACAGCATCTTCAACTGGAGCAGTCACCATCTTCCGCCACCACCAAAACAGTCAGGTATACATTATCCTCATACACAGTGTGCTTTACTCAGATCCAGACTACGCTGGAGGCAATCCATAACAAGCCTGCTTCTTACATGTGGACACATGGAGACTGCAGCCATTTCCAGCAGATCCTGGACAGTAAATGTAATATCTTATGCTGCCACTTGGTGCTCATTTTGTATAATGTCATGGCATACCTGACAAATGTAAATGTAAAATGTAAGTTCATTTTATCAAACCAAACTGTGAAAGTGAAAGGGCTGGAAATGGCTGCACAAATATGTTGTAGCTCAAGGAAAAGAGTTTTGAACAAACTGCTTAACTGGAAATATAACAAACTTGTGGTTTGATAAATCATCAAATTTCTTTTGTCTTCTCTCTCTTGACTGCAGACAATATCAGTTTCTCAGCACTGGACAAGAGCACATCGTTACCCTTGTGACAACGCCCCCTGTACTGGTGTTGTGTGCAGCAGTCCGGAGATTGTTACGGTTGGTGAAGATGGCAGGATCATCGTCTTCAGAGCCGACCAAGAAGGAGTGATTCGAGTCATAGGTGAGATTAAGATTAAACATCTGCAGTTAGAACAGCATTAGAATTACACAGAATTACAATTTGTGTGAATGACTTGGAATAATGTGACCAACTCCTTTTACCGCTCTCACATTACTAGAGAATGCAGACAGCAGCACGATTCATGCCGTGACTTACCTGAGGACAACAGAGATTTTGACAGTGAACTCTATCGGCCAACTCAAGCTGTGGGATTTCAGACAACAGAGCAACTCGCCATCCCAGATTCTCTCCCTGTAAGATCCCCTCAGTTATAAGAAAAAAAAATCAAATCAAACATTTATTTGTCTGTTCTGCTCTTTCCTTATTGTGCTTTTATATCTGTGTGATTTTGATTACAAGCAGTTGTGACAAGTTGTTTTCTCATCAGGTCGGGGGATAGAGTTCCTCTGCACTGTGTGGACAGACATCCCAACCAACAGCATATTGTGGCCACAGGAGGCCAGGACGGCATGCTCTGTGTCTGGGATGTGAGACAAGGCAACACTCCCTTCTCACTCATGGAGGCACACTCTGCTGAAAGTAAGATTTTATTGTGGGCAGATGGTTTAATTTAGCAGATATAAGCTTACAAGTTAATTTTGAAGAGGTTATATATGAAAAGGTTTATATTTCTCTTTTTGCAATAACTTCTGCTTTGTTCTATAAAAGTGTTTTTCTGTGGTTTTCTGACTAGTGTGGGAGGTCCACTTCCACCCGACCAACCCAGACCATCTGTTCACATGCTCAGAGGACGGCTCGCTGCTGCACTGGGAGACATCGTCACATTCAGAAATGCCTTCCTTCCTACAAGGCAAGTCAAAATATTACATGTCTCTTATTTTTTTAGGCTAGAGGGGTGATGACAAACTCCATTTTCCAAAGAAAAAAACAGCTCAATCAATGAAAAGGTTAGATTATCTGTAGGAATATATGTGTTTTTGTATGTTTAAGGATTGGCATAGTTTTAAAAATTCAGTGGTGGAATGGAAAGCACATTTACTCTGCTGAAGTACTTATATACAGTGTGATACACGTAACCAAGAGCCAAAAAGCTGGCATATCAATATACCAAGGAAGCTGTACACCAACATAATAATAGTATTTATGTTGCAGTATAATAGTACAGTAATTATTATAATCTCAAATCGTAATTTATGTGTTTTATCATCGTATTCCCAGGTGGCAGGAACAGCAGCATGCTCTCTCGCAGTGCAATGGCTCCGGCTGGAGGGAACCAGTCCCTCATCAGCGCCTGGCTGAGCGGAGACTCCAGTAAAGGTCGTCTGGAGACAACTCACATGCTGCCCAGCCAGACGCTGTCGGTCAACAGCTTGGATGTACTTGGACAATGTCTTGTCTGTGGGACTGACGGAGAAGCTATTTTTGTCAACAGACAGGTCCCAGTTTAAAAAGTATTTGTTAGTGCACAGGACAAGATGTTTATTTACAGTCAGTTTCAGCCACAACGGAGGTTTTATTGTCTGCCTTGATCACACAGGGAGCCACGAATACTATATGTTCAAAAGCGTGCTTGTGACATTTTGGCCTGTGTATTTTTCTGTTAATAGTTTCATACACATTTTGCAGTTTCATTGATGGATCATCATGGCTCAAGGTAAATCATTCCAAGCAGTTTATTTGTTTTCAGCAGTACCTTTTTGTATGAATGTCATTTAAAATGGTTTTGAAATAAATAAATAAATAAATAAAAAAGCCCTTACACAAATGTCTTACTGTTTTGTTAATACTGAAATTCATGCTTGTTTTTTAACACCACAAGTGAGTATTGTAGGTCTGCTCCTATATTCACATTTGTAGTTCAAATTACCTCTACTGCTGTATATAAAACACAAAATCCACTTTACAAGTTCAGCCCAGTTGTGTTCACTGGTACAGGTGAGTAGATGGTTCAGGGGTGAAGACTGAAAAGTTTGCATCCGGGAAACTTGTGTGAAGTTTCCCAACGTTTCACCTCATAATTCCCCCAGTCGCGTTCCGTTCAAAATTAAAGTGATAGCGTTGTAAATACCAACTTTGTTAACTGGCGCTGAGTGTGTCTCAGATTTTAAATCAAATTTAACGAAAATACATCTCACATATTTTAATTTAAACCGATTATTTACCTTTTCTAAACTATCCTCAGGGGTTACGTGCAGAAGTATTTTATTGTGAAATCTACATGCATCGGAAGTCTGTTGTGTTGTTTTGGAGTTTAGCTTGCGGCTGTTTTACTTGTCATTCAGACATCACAGGAATTCAACACGACTGGGAACCAACCAGCTCGACACTACAAGGACATTTTAAGTCAAAATCGTGTCCTTGTCGCTGAGAAAAGTCGAGGAAACGTCGTTTGTCGTCAAAATAGGACAAGTGTCGAGGGAAGCGGCAGCTACAGACACTGGTCAGTTGTCAAACACGGCTAACGAGCTAGCAGGCTAATTCTCAACCTGTTGTTGAATTAGCCTAGCAAGCAGCAAATGGATGCCTTTAACACACAGGGCCGCCGAGGCACTGCTGCGCCGCTTGATTTTATGCAAAGTGAAATAAAGAGATCAACATTTTGTGGCTCATCTGATCGATACGTTCTGGGGATATTAAGGCGAATCTGGCAAACAGCTTTAGCGCTTAATGTTAGCATCCTCGACGCAGAAGGATTAGCGTTGAAGTAGCGCTCTGTTAGCGGACAGTGCTAACGACGCTAGCAAGTGGACGGGGTCTCGTTTTGTGAAGGTGTAATCTTCATTTTGGTGGCAGGTTTCTCTACCTTTAAGTCTGCACACTAGGTTTAAATGGAATTAAAATAATAAAACAGTAAAATCAGCCTTTTTCTTTAGTTAATGTTCGTGTTATATTGCTTCCCAGCTGCTTATTATTAGTTTACCATGTCATATTATCAGCTGGTATTATTATATAGACATTCCTCTGTTTGTCATTGGTCATTTTTGCTTCATTAGTATTACTATTCATTTCAGTTTTCGTCTGATTGTTATTAGTTATTATTACCTTTTTTTTGCTTCAGCAGTTGTAACTTCAGATGTTTGTTTTGCATTGATTTGTATTGACTGTATTGAATAAGCTGCTGGGTGCCTACATTTCCTTAGGGATCTATAAAATATCTATTTGTCTTTCTGTTTATTCAATCTCAAATATGACAGTCTGGCTGATAATAATCTCCATATATAATCTCCACATGTGATGTTTATCTGTCAGTATCGGTTAATTAGTACTCTCTGCATCATATTTGTCCAACCTGTTAGGTAACATGACATGTGCTCTGCATGCCTGCTCATCACAGATTTGTTTTGAATATTTCTTTTCAGCAGCATGCAGATGTGAAGTCAGATTCCTGCTACCCTTTGCTGCAACCCTGGACTGAGTGACATCTTCTTCATCCCCTTCATAGTCATCATACATGCTCTTACATGAAGAGAGGGGAGAAACCCGAAGGATACAGACAGATGAGGCCCAAAACATTCCCCGCCAGCAACTACAGTGGCAACAGCCAGCAAATGCTGCAGGAAATAAGGAACAGCCTGCGCAACCTGCCGAAACCCTCTGACCTACCTAAAGTGGACATAGGTGGAGCTGGAAAAATGCTTCCTGAGGATCCAAGGCAGCAAGGACGCTGCAGCAACCCCAAAAACCCCTATCATAAGGCCTTACAGGAGATCCGGAAATCCCTGATGCCTTTTGCCAACGAGCCCAACACTTCAGGCCCTGAGGTGAACAAGCACATGTCACTGGAACCCCCATTTGTAGGTTTCGAGGAGGTGAGATGAGTGTTTTCGTGTTTTCGTGTTTTTTTGTTTTTTGTTTCGTTATCAAAACAGGTTGTTGTAAAGGATTGTGGAAGACTGTCATTTTATACATAACTCTGCAACAGATTAATCCCTTCGTGCACTTTGTTTAGGGCAGAATAATTTGAAAAATGACAAGTATGAAAAGTGGAATGACAAGCTTGTACAGTTGTGAATACAAAGTGGTTTCGAGGTTGGCAATCGCCACTTGTTTTGAGTGCAGGCCAGGTATGAAATGGTATGCAGTGCAGTAGTGATCAGCTGTAACATTAATAGTAAAAAAAAAACAAAAAAAAAACACTTTGACTACAGCTTGTTTGCATCTTGTCACACATTAATTGCTTAAACAAAAAAATACAACGTTTGTTTTGTTTTGTTTTTTTGCGTCCTTTAGCCAAGCAACAGTCGCAATGTGGGGGTGGCTATAGACTACAGTGGTAAGTTGACCTACCAGGACTCAATGAGGGAACAGATGGCTGTTGCCAACCCCAACACTACAGGCCTGAAAGCCCCAGGTACGTAAACAGTCTGCTGGGATTAACTGCTGGTTCTCCTCTTTTATTCAGCCTTGATATTGTTTGCAGGATTTGGGACATTTGCTTTAAGAAATGAACAATACACGCTGAGAAAGAGAGTATGAGTCACTGCATCTCATAATGAAAGAAGTTGTCTCGAAAATAGGTTTATGATTTTCATACATAATGTCGTCAACATACTGTACTATGAACAAGTACTTTGTATGTGTGAGTGTTTTGACAACAGTTCTGGCCCTCTATTAAAACCACAATAAGTTAATACTTTGTAGGCAAAGCAGAGTCAAATGTTCATGATGACTAACCACATCACAAAAGATTTGGTATCTGGGAAAGTCGTGTTTATATATGAGTGTGTATGTTTATTTTATTTTCAGTTGGATTTAAAAAAAAATTTATCCTCCTATTCACTTTGTTGATCCCACTTTTTTACAAATAAAGTCTTGTGGTTTGATTGTAGTTATTATGATATGAACCTTTTTACAGGCCAAATCATGGAGTATTTAAATAGTTATTGCTCATTATCAGAAATAGTTTTTGTCGAAAAAATTCTAACTGTTGTTTCCCTTCTGCTGAATAAACTCAGCCTCTTACTTTACCTTGATTGTATTTTCACTGCTTTGTGTGTCTGTAGGTGCTTCCCATATGCAACAGTCTGTGCCGAGGAGACCAAGCTGGAAAGGCTCTAAGGAGTCTCTGGCTCCTCGACATGGTCCCATCATGGTAGATGGAATAATGTACCGCTCTGACAGCCCCGGACCACCTCCTGCCTTCTCACAAGGTCACCCTGGGAACAGCCAGAGAGTCAACCCTCCACTGCCGCCTCAGGTACGCAGTGTGACACCTCCACCAAACCGCGGTGCCATGCCTCCTGCAACGTCCTGGGACAGCAACCCATCAACCAAGCGCTACTCTGGCAACATGGATTACCTTGTGCCACGCATCTCTCCGATACCGCAGGGGGCCTGGCCTGATGGATACCCAGCTGCAGCACCTCAGAATCAGCGTGGGATCAGCCCAGTGTCTGTGGGCCACCAGCCCATCATAATGCAAAGCTCTGGAGGGAGTAAGTTCACCTTCCCCTCCAGCTGGTCTCAGAATGGCTCCCCTCAGACAGACTACATGGCGGGGGGCAGCCGACAACCTCCTCCCCCATACCCAGTGAACCAGAGCAGCCGGCACAGTCCCACTGATCAGCAGATGCAGGCAGGAGGACCTGTACCCTCTCCCTCTTACGTCAACGGTGGGAACATCCCTCAGTCCATGATGGTACCCAACCGGAATAGTCACAACCTTGACATGTGTAACATAGGTCCTCCTCAGTCCTGGTCCCAACCCCCTCTGGCCCCTAACCAGCCACAGTCCGCCTCTGGCAACAGCAGCAACCAGGATCTGTCCCCGTCATGGCAGCACAACATCCCAGTTCGCTCTAACTCCTTCAACAACCACCAGCTGAATGGCAGAGCGGCCCACCCAGCCAGCTCCCAGCCCTCAGCCACCACAGTCACTGCCATCACCCAAGCTCCCATCCTGCAGCCAGTCAAAAGCATGCGTGTTCACAAACCTGAGTTACACACGGCAGTTGCGCCCACACACCCTCCGTGGCTGCAGCAGGCTCCACCCCCTCAAGCTGCACCTTCCTACCCAGAACCCTCAGCTCCTGTTCCTCAGATCCCTGTAGTAGCAGAGGTACCCAGCTACCAGGGTCCCCCTCCGCCCTACCCTAAGCACCTCCTCCAGCAGACATCTGCACCCTGTCCCCCGGCATACGATCCAGGCGCCAATAAGATCAGCTGTGGCAGAGATGAGCCCATGGAGGAGGAAGTCGGCGGCGGTGACAACTCCAGAGACAAGACGGCAGAAAACCCCAAAGGCACCGCAGCGACAGAGAAGGAGAAAAAGCAGATCACGACATCGCCCGTTCCTGTCCGCCGTAACAAGAAAGATGAGGAGCGGAGGGGGGAGTCTGGCAGAGTCGCACTGTACTCCCCTCAGGCCTTCAAGTTCTTCATGGAGCAACATGTGGAGAACATCCTAAAGAACCACCAGCAGCGGATCAGGAGGAGGAAGCAGCTGGAAAGTGAGATGCAAAGGGTGAGAAAGCAGTAACAACATTGGTGAACGGATTTTCTTTCTTAATCGATCGCAGCTAAAGATCAATCCTCTTGACTTTTCTCTGTTTTCTGACCTTTTTTTCCCCTTTAACTGTCATCAGCATATTATTTGTCTCTGAGATGTCTTCATCATATTATTCTACTTTTTTCTCAGCTGTTCTTTCTTCTTCCTCTCTCTCCTTGCTATCACTAACAGCTGATCTAAAAAGGTAAAGGTATCTCTGCTGTCCTGTGACATACACACATCAGTTATTCACGTAAGCTGTTGTTGAGAGACCGCTCTTTGTGTTTTAAATGCACTACATCTGATGAAAGCATGTTGCCCCTGTGGCTGAAGGAAATGCATGTCACTCCATGTTCTTCATCTCACCGATAAAGTCACTGCTTGTGCATTTTTGTTTTTGGACTAAAATGATAATGACAACACATAAAAAACATATTTTTGCATCTCAGTTTATTTGCATTGGTTTTCTACAGTTGATTCTCTTAATGCCAGTTTATGTCTAACCAGGAGTTTATGTGCTGTTTTGATACATTTACAAATTATATCTAGTTTTAAATTGCTTTTGACTTTGTCCTGTGCTCAGGTGGGTCTGTCTTCAGAAGCCCAGGAGCAGATGCGTATGATGCTCTGTCAGAAGGAGTCCAACTACATCCGGCTAAAGCGAGCCAAGATGGATAAATCCATGTTCAAACGAATCAAGACCCTCGGCATTGGCGCTTTCGGTGAGGTGTGTTTGGCCAGAAAAGAGGATACGGGAGCGCTGTACGCCATGAAAACGCTCCGGAAGAAGGACGTGCTGCTGAGGAACCAGGTGGCCCACGTCAAGGCTGAGAGGGACATCCTGGCTGAGGCCGACAACGAGTGGGTGGTGCGTCTCTACTACTCTTTCCAAGACAAGGACAACTTGTACTTCGTCATGGAGTACATCCCTGGAGGGGACATGATGAGCCTTCTCATCCGGCTCGGCATCTTCAAAGAGGAGTTGGCTCAGTTTTACATAGCGGAGCTCACCTGCGCCGTGGAGAGCGTCCACAAGATGGGCTTCATCCACCGCGACATCAAGCCTGATAACATCCTCATAGACCGAGACGGACACATAAAGCTGACCGACTTTGGCCTTTGTACTGGCTTCCGCTGGACACATGACTCCAAGTATTACCAGAGTGGTGCGTATCACCTTTCATTAACTGACAGGTCGTCTGTAACGTTAAATTCACCTTGTTATCTAAAGTAAATCCTCAGATAAGATTATTTTAAAATGAGAAGATGAACTCACAGTACATTTACTATAAAGACTCCCATGGTAATGCAGAGTAATGTACAAAACAATCACAACATGGCGGCAAAAAGAAACGCATACCCATCACAATTTCCAAGAACAAGTCTGGAATTATCCACTGATTATCAAAATCATTGCTGATGAACTTTATTGATCCACTAATTATTTTGGCCATATCAGTTGTGTCATTGTTAGCACTCTGATTGTCTGAGATTGTCCTGATAAAAGAAGTGGAGGGCATGATGCCAGTGTAGAGGGAGGTATTCATGTATTAAAGTAGTGACAGTGTAATAGTCTTGTGTCACGGTGTGTACTAACTTGATGAAGGCATCAGTCAAACTATGCAAGTACACCGTTAATATGCAGGACACTGGTGCATGTTCAGAAAGAGGGTGCAGGTAGTTTACATTCAGATAATTTAATCCAGTAAATTGTGTGTTGGTTATAAAGTTTCCAACAGAAGATGAACAATAATCTAACTTGGAGCTCCTGCAGCCTGCCAAGAATACATTTCTCTGCTAGGCAAGTGCTGCTTAACGTTCTGTCAGGAAACAACTAGATATTGATGGAAAATATCCAAATTCCTGGAACGCCTCAGACACAGTGAGAAATAATGTGACGCTGATATTTTGGAAGTCATGAAAATGCTAAATGCGAAGAGAGCACAAAAACAGTTAAAATACACACCAGCTACGCTGTCAGAAAGCCTCAGCTGATCAGTATAACGAGCAAAGTAACGAGCATTGTACTTTGTGGTCTGTCTCCAGGGGACCATGTGAGGCAGGACAGCATGGACTTCAGTAAGGAATGGGAAGACCCAGCGAACTGCCGCTGCACAGACCGCCTGAAGCCTCTGGAGAGGAGGAAGGCCCGGCAGCACCAGCGCTGTCTGGCTCATTCACTGGTCGGGACGCCCAACTACATAGCACCAGAAGTGCTGCTCCGAACAGGTGCAGTGGAGCAGAGGCAGAGGGCAGCGCTCTCACAATGTCACTCACTCATTTGTTTTGATTGTGATGTTTTTGCATGAGTAACTTTTAATGTGTACACTTTGTAAGGGCTGTGTGTACTTTAACTTAAGGTATCTGCTGAAACCGAGTCCTATGTTTATAATCTATATGCCTCACTGTGTGGAGCAGGTAACATAAGACCAGGGATTTCTGCGCCACATCACAATTTCTCAGACTCCAACGTGTTCAGGTGCCGAGAAATTCCTGTAGGACTGTTGTTTTGTCTAAATTTCTCATTTAGACAAAAAAGTTTGTCCAACACCTAAAGAAATATGACAAAGAAAAGAAGCAAATTCTCACATTTGAGAAGCAGAAACCAGAAAGTGTTTGGCATTTGACAAATGATCAATGAATTATTAAATTAGTTACAGATTAATTTCCTGTCTGTTGATGGTGCATCATTTCAGCTGTATGGAGATTTGATGAGCTGCCTCTGACAGATAGTAGATGTTGGTATCCTTTGTAATTATGCAGAGAAATCAAAACTAGAACAAACAAATTATAATTATAATAAATAATAATAACAAATTAGAACATAATTTCAAACCCTCCTGAGAAATGAGGATGCTGCAGATGACTGATGGAAAACTGTCTTCAACGTTCTCCAGGATACACGCAGCTCTGTGATTGGTGGAGCGTCGGTGTCATCCTGTATGAAATGGTCGTTGGACAGCCTCCCTTCTTAGCAACTACTCCCCTGGAGACGCAGCTGAAGGTATGTGAGGCACGTGCAGTGAAATGTTAAGCATCTGCATGAGTTCATTGTTTCCTAATGTCATCTCTCTGTTGAAACCAGGTGATAAACTGGAAGAGCACGCTGCATATTCCCCCGCCAGCCAAGCTCAGCCCAGAGGCGTCGGATCTCATCGTTAAACTGTGCCGAGGCCCGGAGGATCGCCTCGGTAAGAACGGTACGGACGAAATCAAAGCTCATTCTTTCTTCAAGACCATCGACTTCTCCAGCGACCTGAGACAGCAGGTGGCGCCCTACATCCCCACCATCGCCCACTCCACAGACACCTCCAACTTCGACCCCGTGGACCCGGACAAGCTGTGGAGCAGCGACAGCGACGGCGAGGACAACCACAATGACACCCTCAACGGCTGGTTCCGCAACGGCAAACACCCGGAGCACGCCTTCTACGAGTTCACCTTCCGCCGCTTCTTTGATGACAACGGCCACCCGTACAGCTGCCCCAAACCCATCGAGTATGAGGGCTACAACGAGGACGAGGCGGACTCAGAGGACCCGGTGCAGGAGGCGGCCGGTAGCTCTGCAACACAGGGCCGAGACCTGGTCTACGTGTAGCACCTGGGGCCGCCTGAGCTGCTTGTACATGAAGAGTTTGTGGAGGGTGTTTGTGTGTGTGAAGGGGGTTGCAACGGTACAGCATTTAAAACCTTAAACATAGGAATAAGTATGTTTGTAGGATGAGTCAGAACGCTCTGCAGAACAAGATCACATCAACACACGACACGTTGGAGGAATGGTTTCGACACTTTGGGGAAAAAACACACTGCTTAGCTTTCTTGTCGAGAGATAAATGAGAAAATTGGTACTCTTTCATACTTGTACAGTATATATGAAGCTACAGCTAGCAGCTGGTTAGCTTAGCATAAAGACTGGAAACACTATCTTTAAAGCACACACTAATTAACTAATTACATCTAGACCTGCAAAAAAGGATTATTTCCCTTATCGATAAATCTCTTTGTCTATATAATGTCACAAATGAATACAAATTTTAAAAGTGGCAGTTATAATTTTTATCATGGCTCAGTGATGTATTCAGAAGTCTAACTTCTCTCCAAAACACTACAGATATTCAGTTTCATGTCCATACGACATAAAGGCATCAACTCCTCATATTTGAGAAGTTGGAACCAGGAGATTTTACACTTTAAAAATAAGAGAAATAGTCACTTAATTATCAAAATCAATCAATTTTCTGTCAATGGACTGCAAAATTGCAGCTCTGGTTATAGCTCATGCTTTAACACTGAACACTAGGAGGGGGCTTTGTTACCGTACTCCAGATGCCATCCAGCTGAACGGTCACTCAACCTTGACAAACTGCATCTGAAAGCACTAGGCCTCATGTTTCTGTCCTAATATCACTGCAACAACAGCTGCTTATTTCGTAACACAAAACGGTACCAGAAAATACAAAATAGGTGATTATTTTTGACACAGAACAATAACCGTATTATTTTGGCTTGTGCACTAAATGTCTCCCTGGAGTGTCAGAGCTGCAGCCTCACAACAAGACTGGTATCCATCATCTTGTCTGACCTTTGGCGAGAAAGGAAACAAGTGTTTTCCCAAGATGTTGAAGTGTTCCTTTAATTGTGAGAGGTACACTGTGTGATGTGTGTTGCCTGAAAACCTTCAAAGGAACCGAAAGCAGGAAAAAAATAAAAATAAATAAAAATCAGGGTGCTCTCTTTGACGACTTCTGGCGTACCCCCTTAAAGCCTTAATTTATTTAAGAAAGTTGTAACTGCTAGTGTAGACGCTGTTTGTACGTGGGAATTCTTGTTAAATTACATTTATTGGTAAAAAAAAAAAAAAAAAATTGTCTTAATTTATATTTTAATGTCTGTTGCAATGGGGGATTTAGTGTTCATAGAAATTTGCAGGGATAAATTGCTCTAATTATTCATTGCTGTGCCTTTTTTATTCCTTTTTTTTTTGTTACCTTTCACCAAATATAAAGAGGGTTAATAATCAGACTGGCATTTTAAAATGAGAGTAGCAGTAGTGTGATTGAACTACAGTAGGTTTTTGTTTTATTTTTCTAATTTATACCTAAAATGTATTTATAAATTAAGTTGTACACAGTTGATGTAAATATTTTTCTCCTCCCTGTCAGCTGATTTTTTTTTTTTTTTCTTAGGGCAGGCCCTCGTCAGTGTCCACTGCTGCTGCCTTCTCTCGTTGTGTTGTATTTCTGTCTCTCAAACACCCAAAATCACTAATTCATACGACTCTAAATAGACTTAATTTCTTTTTTTCTTTCATTGCTGTTCACACTTCATTCTCGTCTCTCAACCAAAGCACTGAATAGGTGGGTTTCAGACCCACATTTAGAAAATAACGATCACAAGACCATTAAGTTAATGTTTAATGTGACACTACGGTATCAACCAGAAATGCCTTGCCCTTAGGCACCTGATCACTTCATTCTGTAATACTCCACCTGGGGGAAGCTTGAACCCCAGTTCCTTCAAAGTAACGTTCACATTTCCTGTCTGTGAGAAACACTACATCCGACTTCAAACTGGATGGATGGGTGGAGAGGACGGCTCTCCGTAACATATCACCATGATGATTTTGTAACCCGCTGTACTTTTCTGTGTGTTTAGGAAAAGATCTCTGAATGTAGTTATTATGGACTTAATGGTGACCACTGGCATTCTGCACTGGTTTTTGTGTTTTCATTGTAAGAGAGAGAATTTTATTTTTGTGTACATTATTTGCTCTGGGAGGTTTGGGAATAGGGAAGAGGGTGATAAATAAAGAATGTAAAGAACAAAACATGTTTTACATCCACACCAACCGTGTCGTATTCTTATTAGTTGTATTAGTATGAAGCAGCAACAGACTGCTAGACTATTCGGGCTGCAACTAACAGTTATTCTCTTTATCAAACTTTATCTGATGGTTATTTCCTCAAGTAATCGATTGAAATTCACATTTCAAAAGGTAAATATTGTACTTTTGAGGTTATTTCAGACAAAATAGTGATTCAAATTATCCTCACCTTTACATGCTGCAGCATTAAAGTGGTGTCACATTAATGCATCAGTAATTATACATTAATGTGACATGTCATTCTGATGGGCTACTTTTACTGAATATTTTTACACTACATTACAATGCTACTTAAATTAAATATCTGCGTACTTCTTCCACCACTACATGAAACCAAGAAAAGCAGCACAAAAACCACAATTAAGAAGCTGGAGGATGTTGAACAAACGAAGTTGAGCAAAAGCAGAACTCAAAACACTTAGAAAATACCTAATAACTTTCCCATTGTCTGACTCATTTACATTTTTTTTATTTCAATATGCTTCTATATTGACATAACCTACTTAAATCAAAGCTCAGATTTGCATGTTTACATAGCAGACATTATTTTAAATTGCACGTGCTGAGGCCCAGAGCCTGAAGGACAGAAAATGTACAACTGTCCAAATACTTCTGGCCTGGACTGAAACTTTCCTGCAGTTTATCCAAATATGAACAATAAAACCTCAGAATGATATAAATCTAGTCACACCCCAGATTTAGTCTCTGTTAAGGTTTAACAGTTTTAAATAAACACGTGAACTTGAGATCATGAGAAAGATTCAGGTTAGTGTGATGATATTCAGACCTGCTGCCACCAGAGGGCGCCACACACAGACATGATGGGAACCAGCGAACAGGCCCAGTGACCCACTTCCATAAGCCCCACTGTCATATCACTACTAATACTATAAATGTCTGTACGTACTGATGTTGACAGTGCACGTCAATGTTTTGTACCAACAACAAATTCTAGTGTGTAAGATTTCACTGTTAACTTCAACCATGAAAGTTTGAAGTGTCCATACACATCACAATAACAACTTGAGTGATTTTAATATAAATTTGAAAATTTATAATTTCCTGTGATTAAAGTACATCAAAACACAGAGCTGTGCAGACTGGATGTGTTTTCAAGCTAACTTTTGTCTAGACAGTGCAATGATTTGTTGTCTTTTTTACCACTGTATAATTTTGCTCATAGATTTACCAATTTTTCTCATAGTTCACTTTACACCAGATGTTAATGTGACCCTTCAGCAATGCGACGTTTTAAAAACTTCCCATCTGCTTTAAATAAGAGCAGAGCTGTTGCAAATCCAACATTCAGTAGGTCTTTCACTTGAGACTAATCTGTTCATTTCTAATCAGAGACAATTAGACATTTCTTTTTTATTTATTTTTTCCCCATTGACAAACTAATACCGATTTTAAAGTTTGTTTGTTTTTGCTTCCCACCATGCAGGACGCCACAAAACGGTTCTGATCATCAGGGCGGACAAACACAAGTGTGATCAATGACATGATTACTGGCTGACTCCCCAGGTTTTTGAAACTCACAAGAGGATTAGATTAAATTTATTAATCCCACAACTGGGAAATTCACTCCTTAACCTGGAGGGAAGGTGTCCACCATCTTTTGATGTGCTCTAAAATGGAGCAATGTACAAGAGAGATACTGATGACTGACGTCTGAAGGTTCAACTAAACACTGGAGCTCTGTGTTCAACCTGATTGTCCATAGTGTTGCTCTATTCTGTACATGACATCTATTGCATGTGTCCTCTTCTGGAGGTTTCTTCCATTTTTCCTTCACACATTAAAAAGTTTTTTTTGAGATTTCCCTCATTCATTCAAATTGAGGGTCTAAGGACAGAGGGAGTCTTATGCTGCACAGAGTGTGAAGTGCCTCAAGGCAAATTTGTAATTTGGGTTTATTTTCACGTGAAGTTTGAAGATCAACGCTAGATCACAGTCACTTTTTCGACTAAAATGTCCCCTCTTCAGGTCACAAACTTCCTGCTTGTTAGAAATGGAGTAAACACTGAGTTTTTAAAATCCGACACCGATGGAGACATGAAACTACACATCACTGAGGACAAACAAGTTAACTTAAACAAGCTTATTTTTAATGGATCTGCAAAATTGTTTGAATTTCCAAAGAGAACTTCTGTACCTCCCGCCCACAGTTACCCAGTGGCAAACGTTACACAACGTTACAGAAACGCTTCCAACCCAAAGAAATGTGCATGCAGGAAAAAAAAAAAAAAAAAAAATTCAACCCAAATAGGGAAAAAAAAAAAAAAAAGTAAAATAAATCATACAGACAAAAATAAAACATCAATAAACAGGACATACTGTATAATGCCGTTCTCTTGGCTGGAGGAGAAATTCAAACGTTTCTGCTTCGGTTCGGTGTCTCCATGACGACAGCCGGAACCAACAGAATATTAAACTGTAATTTCATTGGGTGGATGTGGCTCCGCCCACCACACAGCCCCGCCCCCATCTTCCATATAAGGCACAGGACAAAATAAACCCCCACATACAAAAGGAGCTGGCCACGCCTCTGTCACTTGGTAACAAATTGTAAATGACCGAATACGGTTAGACAACAGAAACCTCACTAAATGTACAAAATGTTAATCCTACATTTGTCTTTTTTTGATTTTATTTTTATTTCCTCTGACTGAAGGTGAGTGCTGCGGGTGGGGGGGTGGGGGTGGAAAGGTGAGGGTGTCCAACCAGGTGCGCTCAGGCAAAGGAAATATTAAAAATATGAGCTTGTCTTTAAACACTTTTTTTCTTTTTCTTTCTTTCTTTCTTTCTCTTTCTTTCTTTTTTTTTTTTTACAACCTTTAAAACAAATGACAAGAAATGTGACTGGATTTCTCTTTTTATCAGAAATAAAAATGATCATTAGATGAAGAATATGGTGCGGTGGAGGGGGGGTGGAGGGTGGAGGAAGAGGAAGGGAGGGGGGGATTAAACGAGTGAAGTGGTTTATTGTTTTATTCTGATAAAGAGACAGACAGAGTGTCAGTGTGCAAGAAAAACTCATGAGACAGGTTAGAGGGCGAGAGAGTTAGAGTTAGCAGTTAGAGAGAGAGAGAATATGTGTGTTTGTGTGTACGTCTGTGTGTGTATGTGTGTGTGTGTGTGTGTGTATGTATGTCTGTGTGTATGTATGTGAGTGTGTGTGTGTGTGTGTGTGTGTGTGTGTGTGTGTGTGTGATTGTGTGCGTTAGTGTGAGTGAAACAGAGGAGTTGTTCAACTGCAGCACTTGCTCTTCCAGCCTGTGACTCCGCCTCCACTGCTGATGTCGACGTTTTCACTGTTGGGCTCTTTTACAGGCGTCTGACAAAAACACAAAGGGACACATGTTAAATAAGATTAATTATAACAGCAATTTATATTATTGTTTGATTAAAAATAAACACAGAGTCCTGCTTCTCACATATGCAGGTGATGAGCATTATTTGCAATTTTGTGACTTTTTATTCATGGAGAAACTAAGAAGATTAATCAGTAATAAAAAAAAAAAAGATCATTACTTATAGCCCTGATTACCATGGTGTTAACAGAACAGAAAAAAACATCTCTGATTGCAGACAGTGTCTCAGAGTTTATGTCATCTTGCCACCATCATTTATCCCTTTAACCTTGGCTAGGACTGGGCGTGTTATTGCAGTAAGATATTTATTTTCATGCGAATATGTTTGGATGAGAATTAACAGGATTACTTTAGCCTGATAAATAGATACAGATACAGTATCACTCCATCTAATAAAAGTACTTATGTAGACCGTGTATACTCATGTCATAAAATTATAACTCAACACACAGTCGCACAGTGCACGCACCTTTCTGAGGATGTCTTCTGCTAACGTGAGGAAAGCCTTCTCGATGTTGATGTTGGCCTTAGCGCTCGTCTCAAAAAACCTAATGCCGTGCTCCCTCGCAATCTGTGGAGAAGAAAGGAGGGAGAGTTAGAACGACAAGTGTGGAAACAGTTGAAGAAGGTCCCGTCCAAAAATAAAGCGCCTGATCTCCTGTGTAGAACAGAGATCAGGTATCACTGGCATTAGCACCAACTCAAACACACAGTAGGTGTGTGTATGAGTAAGCAGATCTGTATCTGGTATTGCTAAATCCGCAGACCGACTAGTCACTGCTAGTCTGCTTTGAAACAGAGCTATACACACACACACACACACACACACACACACACACACACACACACACACACACACACACACACACACACACACACGTGTTTTCACTTGTTCCAGCTGAGCAGATCTCTGGAACTGGGCGGTGCTACACCTGAGATTACATCAGGTGACCAAACTCTATATGCTAACAGAGGACATGTACAGTAGGTGACATCACCACAGTCAATCCTCTGCAAGGGAACATTTGCAAACGTCTGCTATTACACTCTGTGGTATCAATGTGCCTCAAGCATGTCACATTGTGCCATAAATTGTAGCACTACAATGTAAATAGGAAAAAAAAGCAGAGGTGTGTCATCAGCATTTATGTTTTTAAAATGCAGTGAAACAATAAACAAGATGTGCCCAAGAGGAAGAGAAGGAGAGCGTGGACCCAGTCTTGGCAAGGGAAGTTTATGGGTTCTGGTTTTCATAAACATAAACAGCACGTACAAAACTGTATTCTGTTTCATTTCATGTTGTATTCTGATTGGATAAATGTGAGCCGTAGCAGCTGTCACACAGTGAGAATTTAATCTTACATGTCTGGCATTTGGCTTATTTGAGACCGAAAACGACCTTTGGCAAAATTCAGACATCTCACCGCGAGATCCAGAACCACCATTTTGGATCGGAGACCGAAGGATTTTACCACATTTCTCTCACAACTGTCAACTTTCTTCCTAGACATCCCGAAATCAATGTCAACAAGCATTTAGTTTAACACGTGTACATACGAGCAGGATTTTGTGGCATCTCAGCTCTTTATGCAACTTAGAAAAACTTTGAACCATGTTTTCAGCTGTTAAAACTTGTGAAATGAACAGTATTTGCATAGTTATCTTCTGTTTTTGAGAAAAATATGAACCAGACTAAAACATACTTTTCCATGACAGTAGCAGAAACAAATCTCTTAGATTCGGGGCCTGTCCTGTCTCATGATTTTGTGCTGCCTGTCTCTCTCCTGAATCTTGCTGCACTCTGACCGGACCTCTCCATCTTTCTACACTCTTTGCTGAAGAAGTATTAGGATTATTCTTCTGAGCTGACAGTTAACATACCAAATGAGCGCTAGAGAGGAAAGAGATCTAAAAATCACTTCTATGGTAATCTACAAAATATTAACTACTAACTGGCAATGCCACTCCAGTGACAGTGCAGAATCCTGTATCGTGTATGTACGGAGCTATTCCTTAAAAGGAGCTGTTCTACTTACTTAGTTACAGCAGATCTTGCACACAGATGATAAATCACAGTGTAATTTGCTCCTTTACTTATTACTGCTGCCTCTTAACTCTTAAGTAAAGACTGTTGAAGTATTTTTCTGATGTGCAAGTTTAGTTTCCATACACTTTGGCTATAGCTAGTCACCCATTAAAGATCCCAGGATTATCCTCAATGTGCAATCGTCCAAAAAATGCTGCTCCCCTCTTTGCTTGACAAGCTTCAGCCTTTGCCAACAGGACGCAGTCAGACCCACGAAAATTACAAACTATAGATAAGACTGCTGCCTACTGCCGCCACAAGTGGGTAGTAAATAACATGATGGATGCAAACAGACAATATCAGATACTTTATGAGATGTGGGGAGAGATCTACTTTGAAGCACCGACAGCACTGATGTGTGAGATATGTATATATGTATATATATGAGATATATATGAGATAGCTCATAAAAAAACTAATTCTATATCCTCAGTGACACGGAAATGTTGTGGTTTCATGAAGTCCAAGATCAACCTGTCAACGATTGACTTCAGTATGTTGCATTTTTGGTTAAATTCACATCTTCAACCTTCAGCTAGTCACCTGTACTCTGTGTGATTGAAGTCTTTGTCATTTTGAATTTGTTAAAAGGCCCCAATCGGACCGGCCATCAAGGCTCTTGTGTACAGTACATCGAGGCTTGGCTCTAAGTAGTTTTCTGGTGTCAAAATATGACACTGTGTCATGAGACTTCATTCCTCACATTTCACTGTTCACAGTCCGCTGAATTCCCAGCAGATTGAACTGGTGGTCACAGACTACACTCAGCAACAACATGAACTGTGGTCTTGATATTTCCAACAGTGCAGATGTCATTTCATCAGAGCTACTTTGAAGACAGCAGTGAGCAATGCTGTTGACATGATTTCCTTTTTTTTCTTTTTATAAACGATATCTGTTCGGTGATACGGACATGTTTGCTGTGTAAGCAGATATGAAAGCAGTGCAGTGGTTTTGTTGGTCTTTTCCAGCTGTTGCTGCACAGGTCGACCCAGTTCATACAGAATATACAGTCTATTTATTATCAGTTTAACCAACACAGAATGTTTGAATTATGCCTTTGTGTATAAAGTTTGTGTCCTGAAAATAAAATCCTCCTTTAGGTCAGAACTACTACTACTAACACTAGCTGCAGCAATATTTCAGTGTAAAGAAGTGAGTGAAATATGATTAAGTGCAGGAGAGTTAATGAACAAAGGTTTTTCTATATTCAGGGCTATAAATTGATCATGTAGCTTCAAAGCAGCAGCAACAAATGAGCCAATCAGCACGTAGGACCTTGGTGACAGAGGGCTGCTTATAGCTGCTGCATGGGACTGCACCATCTCACCTGCTCCCCCTTGGCTTTTGGTACAACCCTCTTGTCCTCCATGTCACACTTGTTGCCTAGCAGCATCCTCTCAACGTCCTCATTTGCATGCTGAAAAAGATAAAGAAGAAAGAGGTTACTTCTTCACATCGGCAACAATAAACGTTACCTTCATCGCTGATTTCACCCACACCTACTGGAACTGGCACTGGTTTGTTTTGACTCATTCACATTTTGACTAGATCCCATGAGTCAATCAATCAATCCCACTCAAACAGGTAATGAAAAGGTTATGTATTGACATTTCATCTTCTTTCACTTTCATTCTGTGCATCTAGAAATGATTGCACCTGTCAGTAGGTCTGGTACAACAACTCTGCTTCCCACATATTGATCGAGACCAGTGGTTCCCAACTGCGGGGACTGATCACTCTGTAACTGATTGTCAGGATGAATGAAGGATGAATGAATGAATTGATTAACTTTCTGCCACAATCAAAACTATTGTTTCAGCTCTAATAAGTCTACCTCTCTGGGCTTGTAAAAACTGTTAAAATGTTCTGATTAATACAAATTCCTTTTCCCACAGTTGAAGGTGACATCTTCAAATGTCTTGTTTTGTCCGACCAACAATCCAAAACAGAAGATTCTCAGTTTAGTATCGTGTATGTGAAAGAGCAGCATCAAATTTTCACATTTGAGAAGCAGGAACCAGGAAAGCAATTTAAATGATTCAAATTTAAACACTTTTGCTTGAAAGTGTTACAACTCAGAGATATACAAACTTGAATTATAGGTCACAAGTAGATATCATTTTGTTTTTAAGGGGTTACAAGCCAAAATGAAGGTTGGGAACCACTGATTTAGAACTGTATTGTACTTTCCAAGTAGCAGAAATCCCTGCGTCCTATTCTCTAGGGTCGACAACAAGCCTTCACACACACAGAGGTACAATATGAGCAAGGTCGAGTTCTTCGTTCGCAGGAAACGCAAAGTGTTTCCTTTTCCTCGACCGGACTCAAAGCTCTTTTAACAGCGAGGGTGAGAAAAATTACAAGAAAGCATTCCACACAAATGCAGTCTCTCCCCATCCGCTTCACTCAATAGGTAACACCTTCACACTGATCATGTGTTGTAACACTAAAGTATTCTGTATTCCCAGGAATAATAAAGATAGATAATAGGGGCTATTGATGATAACCGTGACAGTAATTAATCTGGTATGTTTGATCTGGAAAGGATCCCAGAAGATAACTTACATAAGAGGAAGAATAACAAGTTAAATTAGATAGGGAATAAGATAACAGCTTTAAACACAAAGGGGGGTGCGAGGGAAAGAAACACCAACACAGAGAAGCAACAGAGAAATGGAGTGTAAACCAGAGGCCTCATTACCCACAGAGACGCATCGGCCTCTCACAGGGGTGAGCTCAGCAGCAGGACAAACTGACCATATGTTACAGACAGCTTGTCTTCTCTGATAATCGCCCTGATTGGGTTCTGAAATATCAGGCCTGTTGGAGGCTGATGTCACCAAATGATACGTACAATAGTCTACACAACATTTTTCCCTTAAAAGGCCTTAAATCCATTATGACAAAATGCAAATGCAAACGGTGGTCCTCACAGATCCTGTTAAATCCTTTCTCAGCGACCCACAATGCACAAACTTTTAAAGGATCTAATAGAGGTATTGTGTTACAGTATTAGTAGATATAAATCTTCCTAATTAACAGTATGAAGCTTCTATATAACTACGATTGTTTACATAATGTTGTGAGTGTTGTACTGATGTTCAAGAGGTAAAACGGTACTAACAGTACAACGTCACAATGAGTCAGGTGCATGTGGACATCTGGTTCATCTGATGTGATTTAGTCACAGACGTGCTGCACAGCTCACCGCACGCAGATCAGCTAGCTAGTTAGCCATGTTGGCTGCATTCCCTTGGAAGTATTTGTCACTTTGTCATTATGCCAAAGATAAAAACAAAAGATGCAAAAGGAGTGCCAACGCTTAACTCTCTCAAAAGCCTCATCAAATCCTGTTAAGATCTTGGACAAGCATCACAGACCCACATGAAGATATGTGAACTGAGCCTGGTGTGTGTGTGTGTGTGTGTGTGTGTTTTTGTTTTTACCTCATCAATGTTGCGCAGCCATTTGCTGATGTTTTCGAAGCTCTTGGCGTTGGTGATGTCGTAGACCAGCATGATGCCCATGGCTCCTCTGTAGTAGGAGGTGGTGATGGTGTGGAACCGCTCCTGGCCCGCTGTGTCCCTAAACACACACACACACACAAGAAATAGACATTTGGTATCCATTGTTTTCTTGTATTAACTCCAGCCTTCAACCCAAACAATAAATGGCTCAGTAACTAAGATCTTCAACGCACCGCAGCTCAAATTGCCCATAAAATAAATGCAGGGTCTGATCAGAGCCAAGGATTACCTCATAGATGTTGATATTGATCCAAATCAGCTACAAACCTTAATATGTTTTGTTAAGAGAAAATAAGACGGAGCATAAAGATACATGAGCTTTACATCATTTTATTAGATCTTTACTTTGTTTACTCCTCTTAACTGGGAAAATGTAATGTCATTATTTACGGGCTGTCATAAGGTGTACCTGATATATCAATTATTATTATTTTCATCATCGATTAATATGAATATGAATTCCTTGATTAATCAATTTAAAAGTGTGTCGCAACTTTGCCAAGATCAAGATGATGTCTTCAAGTATATAGTTTTGGACCAAGAGTACAAATGCCCTCAAAACATTCAGTTTATAATAATACAAGCAGCAAATCTTCTCATTTAGAGGCTGAATTCTGTTTCGCAATATCTGCTTGAAAATTGACTGATACAATGATACTGATACAATGAATTGATTATTGACAACTAATCATTTAATCGACTCATCATTTCAGCTCTACTGTCAATGCTGGTCACCAATAAAGGCCGATAAAAGTTATAATATTGCTGTTTTGAGGCCCAGAGGGACACTTGTTATTTTAAACACTTGTACTCCATCTGAGAAACCTGCTGAGCCATTGAAGTAAAGTTGAACCTGGTACAAACACATTAAAATCCACCTCAGGCAAAAACCATGTCCCTCGCACGTCTGCACTGGCGTACACCTCAACTACGATGTTTTCCTGTGTGGGGAATCCCTGCCAACATCCATCTAATACTGCTGATACAGGAAAAGAGAAGAAGCCCAGGAGCACCAGCCTCACATGAGCAACTCAAACCTACACTTATAAAAGGTCGCTTCACCACAATCTCTGAGAGGCTGGCTAAAAGTACGATTCGACTCAAACTGCGATCTGATGAGCATGACCACGTCCTCAGGCGGTGAGGCAATACATGAAGATTAAATCCAGACATAATGTGCTCGGACAGGAAGAGGAGAAAATGTGATATGGACAGAGAGAGAAATGCACACAGCCACAGAGGAAGCCTAATGGACAGTATCAGGCCAAATGTTATCAAATTTCAGATCGTATCAAAATCATGAATGGATGCAGAGCATATATTATGAGTTTCAAGTGCACTTGGAAATGCTTTTATTGCAGTATTTACATTTTGTTATGCACATCATCTATAGAGTTTTATATATGCACAACTCACAAAGGCTGCAGAGATATTCAGAGAAGAGCCTTCAATATAACACAATAAACTTGCAGAATACAGACCCTTGAGTCCCTGTACTGTTTCATACTTATTGTCAAAAGACCAGTAGGACAGTAAACAGGAGCTCATATTTGACAACCACACAACAACAGCAGCAACATGCATTTACCACATTTCTAATAAGTCCTCTCTCTGTTTTTGGTGCTAGAGAAAGGTAAACATACAAGAAAAGAAGTTCATGTGTCTTCAACCTTTCACTTTAGATCTGTCCTTTTTTTTTTCTTTTATTAATTATTGGTTTGTCCAAAAACTGTGAAAAGTGCCCATCGTAATTTGTGTGGCTAATAGTCTGTGACCCACAGATATTTAATTTACTATGATAGAGGGCTGAGAAAATCAGCCTACAATCACATTTGAGAAGTTAAAAGTGGTTCATTTTTTGGGTATTTAAGCTTTAAATATTAATTTATCATCATAATCGAAATCATGCCAATTCATTTTCTCTCAATGGGTTATTAAATAATCAACTAATGGTGTCAGCTATACATACACCCATACCTTAGAGATTCTCCAAGCACTGTATTAAACGTCAGCAGGTCTTTCACTATAATGTGGTTTTTTTTTTCCGTTTGTGTGCACGTTCTCACACAACAGTGGGTGTGGATGTGAAGGTGTCTCAGTCATCTAGATAACACTGAATGACTATGACGATCCTTGGATGAATAGACTTCTCTCTGTTGCTTGTCATAAAAATGCCACTATATCAATTACAGTTTTGTAAAGCAACCTTGTAACATTTGGCCAACAATGGTTTTATGAATGTTTGAATTTCACTCAGTGTTTTTACTCACACGCTGCAGATTGAATCAACTGTAAAACCACCACTCAAACAAAGCATGGGAGCTCATTCACGACTTGGTTCACAAAAAATGAAATGTGGCTGTTACAATTTCCAACAGCCCCAATGTAATACCTCCAGTGCGCTGTTTGTTTGACCAGCAATCTGTAACCTAAAAGTATTCAGTTATTATCATGTACAACAAAGAAATGCATCAAATCCTCACATTTCAGAAGCTGGAGGCAGCAAATATTCAGAATTGTTCAATCATCAAAATACTAATTGTTGGAGCTCTAAAAGATAATGAGAACTGTTGCAGCCATATACATATAATAATATCAAATCTCTGTTAACCTAAGTTTAATATTAATGTGATAAAATTTTGGTAATTTAGGTTTCGTTAAAGAAAGTGTTAAAATCAAGTCATTTCGGTTGGGGAAAATCAGCTGTTGTGGGGTAAAACGATAACCCTGCAGCAGACCTCCTGACAGACTGATGACCATTTCCTGTTCTGACATATTTCTGGGCTTGAGGGAGGAATGTCGAACAGATGTTTCACTATGATGTAACAAGGCACAAACAGAAGAGGCCACACTGAAAGATGACGTTTTTTTTTTAATTTTTTTTACCAAAGTTAGAAGTTAGAAGTATCTGCCCACTTTGGCTTGGTTACAAATACATACAGGGCCTTGACAAAAACAACACATCACATAACAACACGCTGACTCACCAGATCTGTAGTTTGATCTTCTTTCCTTGCAATTCAACAGTTTTGATCTTGAAGTCTATTCCTGTGAAAAGAAAAAGAAAAAGAAAAAAAAACAGATCAGCATACACAAAATCTATCAAAAAAGAGGCATGTACTAGACGCATGTGAAGCACCAACAATGAGAAATAGATGAATGGGTAAATAGAGGCCTACAAACAGAGACTTTAGCACAGATGTAGGGAGAAACAGAAACCCAGTGACAGTGAAAAATTGAGAACAACAATAGAGAATGAGAAACAACCAAAGAAAGACAGCTAGCAGGAGAGGGAAATGGAAAGTGAGTGACAATTGTTTCCATCAGGGAGACAATAACATTATCTCTTCCTGATTCTGCACTGTCATGCCCAGACCTTGAGCCTATCAGCAGACAGCTGTGGGATCAGCAGCTGGCTAACAATGAGCATGCACGCGCACATGCGTACGTCATTACTGTAAAAACCTGAGCTTAGACGCAGCTGGTTAGAAACTTGATAGTATAATTAAAATATATTAGTGATATCTGATGTTGAAGCCTTAAAGAGTTTACACTGTGGTGGGAGAGCACACTATTTTTCTTGCGTGTGAATACCTTTGAATTTTACAAAAAACCAACTGTTCAGCAGTGGAAACTTATGGAGGATTATTTTTCACTTTCCGTATTCATTGGACTTTGGATTTAATTATTTTGGATACAAAGACACTGCACTACATGTACTGATCTTTCATCCAGGAGGTTTATTACCTTTAAGTTTTTCTTGGCCTACTGTCTTTATATTTCATTTTACATCTGTGCTTTTTAACTGCTACACCTTCATATCTGCATTTTTCAAGTGCTACAACAGGCAAGTGATTCAAACTATGGATCACTGAATCTACAAGATCTACTCAGGTGGATATCTTGACTCTAACCGTAAAGCATCTTAGGACTGAATCTGGTCAATTAATCGATTCATTGACAGGAAAAACGTAAAACCTTTGCTGGTTCCAGCTTCTCAAATGGGAAGATTTTCTGCTTTTCTCTGTTTTAAATTGAATATCTTTAGGTTATTGAATTATTGTAGGACAAGACAAGACATCTGAAGGCTTCATCTGGAAACTTCAGATGGGTTTTTTCTTTTTTACTTTCTTTCAAAAAATTAATCAATTTTAAAATTGTCAGCTGCAGCCTTAAAACACTAAGAAACATTATGAAGACTGAGACAGTGTGACTCACAACAGCTGTTAGCTGCAGCACAGGGCAGCAACTAAAAATTATGTTGAAGCTGCAGATGGTCTCTTTGAATAAGAGAGTAATCTTTTGGTGAATAAAATGTTACAAACAGTGAATAATGCCCGTACGTTCCATAAGTTCAGAGGTGACATTTTCAAAATTGCCTTTAACCCAAAAAGGTATAAATTTAATCACAATAATCAAATGTTGTCCATTAATTTTCCTGACTGATTTTTTCAACTCTGAATTATCGTGGTTCACAATATTTGGTAAAATAAACAGAATTATCATCTTTGTCATAACTGGAAAGGCCGGAGGAAGCAGTGATTCATCACCGTTTTTACTTTTGGCCAAAAAGCAGTGTCTCCTTGTTAAATACTGAGCTGTCAGTTGTGCTCTGGTCAGAAATTGTGGCTAGTTAAAAAGACCAAGAAACAGCTGTGCTCTAGGTGGGGCAGGGCCATAGAATAATGAAGGAGCTGGCTGCCAAAGTATGACTAACTAAATATTATTCACACCCCAGAGAGAGGGAGGGAAACAAAGATACAGTTGGACAGAAAGAAAAAGAGACAACAGGGGTGGGGGGTGGAGGGGGAGATATAGAAGATTTGCAAAATGAAAAAAAAAGCTAAATTTACCTTCACTGAGATGTATATCAAAAACATAAAACAGGAAATATAGACATTAAAACTTGTGATAACACTAAAAAAGTTAAGCACTTAAAAACCAGGCTTAGCAGGGTTCATGTTAGTGTGTTTCCTAGCGAGGAGTAAAAACACAGTGAGTGACACTTTTTTTCCTGGTGAGGTGCACTGACAAGCTTTCAAGTAAATCTGGGCATTGTGCAATCTCACGACATTGACCCAATCACTGGAAAAGTGGGCATACCCCTCAAGGGTCCAATGCCGAACTGGAAGTATTAAACAGAAAGTCCATGGTTTATGACCGGCTTTCTTTTTAATCCCACAGGAGCCATTCCTTCCATAAGTACAAATTCCACTGAATCTATTCGCCAGTTTCCATGTAAAATTCATGATGTGTTGTGGAAAGAGATTTCAGGTTGCAACATTATGCATATTCAGCACTCTTAATATGCATAACCTCTAATACACAACAGGAGGGAAGTGCAGAGAGAGGGACAGTCAGAGCAGAGGATTGGAAATGAAGTTGAGACACAGAGGAGAGAAGGGGGGTTTTCCAGTGGGGGTATTTTGAGAAGCAGCTGTGCATCTGTGTCTCCAAAGGTATGAGTACTGTGTCAGAGGAAGAACACACTCCCGTTTCACGTCCTGGCTCTGCTGTTTCTTCCCAAAGTTCATTTCCTTTTAGAGATGCTCCGATCGCATTTTTCCCTCAACAATACCAATTCCGATTACCTAAACTAGTGTATCAGCCAATACCAATACTGACCCGATGCCAATCCATAAAAATAAAAAAACAGCTGTATACTTTTAACACTGTATGGATGTGATATGATTGCTGTCATTGTTGGATGGCATAGGTCAGGTTTAAGCTTTTACAGTGGAAAACACTTATATTGATCAAAAAGCCTAGGACAGAATCATTCCGATAATTTTTTTTTTATTATAGTAATCAAATAGTGTGCATATGGTGTTCATTTTGGGTCTTTTCATACTTGACAACAGGTGGAAAAAGAATTTCAAACTACTGTAGCCAACTACTTTGTGCTGTCAAATGCTGTTAAACATTTCTCCGACTGAATCTCGTGTCTATCTCACTCACTGACTCGAGTCACTATGATTGGCTGAGTAGCATCACGGGACCAGTGCCGTAAAGGCTAGAAAAGCTGCACCAGTTAAAACAGAAACACTCCACCAAAATGTAATAATTCTCAATATTTTATAGGTTATAGGTCTGGATAGGACAGCATCTGGGTCAGGACCCAGACTGCAGTGCACCTACATTGCTGCTAACTTATTTACCAGAAATCAATTCTTCTTTTCCACTCTAACAGTAGTTGCCAGTGGCTGCACAGCACAAATTACTGTTTTGGCTACTGTTTTAAAATGGCAAAGAGCAATCCATTCCAGGAAAACTGCTGTTTTAAACTATGAAATCTATCAATACATCACATGATATTGGATTGGTGCGTCGACTCGCGTACTCACAGATTCCAAATTCAGTATTTCAGATTTCCTGATTTAAATACGTCTCAAGGTCTGAACCTGGTTTATATGAAGGGCCAAGTCTTGTCATATCTTGCAATCATTCTCCCAAGACATATCTGCTGTCTGTCCATAATGTACAAATAGAGAGGAGAAATAAACAGCAGAAATTCCCTTGCTAATTGTTTCTACTGTTAGCTTATTTAAATCTTCTCAGTACAGTTTTCTGCTTTTGTACCGTTTTGCCTGCAACTTTTCATGGCGCTGTTTTGGCCGAATCCCTTTTGCAAAAGAAGTTTCCAACCTCAAAGGGACTTACGTTGTAAAATAAATAAAATCTGTGACACTGCCCTATCAATTTAACCTGAATCCTTTACAGTGCTTTGATCATTTTTATATACTAGTTTGTGGCATTCACTAATCATAGGCAACTACAGTCTTCAGCAAAATAACAGAAACCAGAGATGAACCCACTAATCATATAAAATCACTGACTCAGGAATAAGTTACCACATGGCAGTACACACTTCTGAAGAGGCTCTGGCTTGTTCAGAAGTAAAACCAACAGCTCTTTACTTTCCCGGGAGGGAGTATGTCAGCTAATATCTAACAATCAATTTCAAAATAATTCCACATACTTGCCTTGATAACAATAAAGGAAACTGCAAGTCTGGATTACATGGTTTGAGCTGGATTATTTCCTGCATATTCTTAACACACCGCATGCTGCTCTGTTTTGCATACAAATGTAGAACGAAGCCACGACAACATAGGAGCTTGAGACTGGATGACAACTGTGTTGTAGTTTGTAACAGAATGGCTCTTGAAGGCAACCAATGAAAGCTTTTACAGAACATAATGACATGAGGGGAATTATGTGGGTTTGCAATTCCTAATGTCTGTATCTCTTTAGTGCCACAGATCTTGCTACTTTTTTTTGACAAATTAAGGTATGACCACTGCAAGTGAACACTTCCTAAAATTACATGAAAGCATTGACTGTTGTGGACAGTTTCAGTTCAAGCACTATAATCCTTGTTTTCTGGTCCTAAATGTTTTGCTAACTAACCTAAAAATTACCTGAGTTTTTGGATAAATTAGAAAAAACTGATGATGTTTATGGTAGTGACATCCACTAGGACAGTGTGAGCGACACTCTGACAAAGGTAATCATTTAACAGCCTATAAACCACAACATTTAAGTTGAGGCAAACAGGTGCTTTTGGAGCTTCATTTAAAATTTTGCTTTAGGGTAAAAACATAATGTGCTGTTGAATTGGGTTTTTCCTCAAGTGAGGCAAAATACCACCTGCAATTGCAAATGCATACAGGCATTGAAATATTTGACATACTACCCAACATGGCAGAGAACGCACTCCTGTGAGGAGCAAAGGTCACTTCAGTTTTGCTGAAGAACCTGTCAGTCTGCTCCCCCGCATCTCACCAACATCTCACATCGTTCCTCTGAACTGGCAGAGCTCTGATATGGTGGCTTTAACTCAAATAATGCACTTAATCGCCATGATTTTGTTCCTAATTTGGCAGCACTGATTATGACTGCATTCTGAGAAACAAGAGTGAGTGTAATATTACACAAATGCTAGGCTGATTGCAAGACAAAGCTAAGCCTAAACATTGACAAACATATGAACAAATACATAAATACCTACATGTGACAGCAAGCTTTCGAACAGAGCGACAGTTTATGGCTGTACCTCAACAAATCTAATCTAGCCTGGATGCCACTGGGAACACTGTTACCCATTATGGTTGTGTGTTCTTAGGCATACAGTCAGGAGTAGTCGTCAACACTTGGGTTTCATTAAAACTGGGCTTGAAAGTAAAGCTCAATCAAAGATCAAGGTTATAATGCCAGTGTACTGCAAACAGTCAGCTTCATGTGGTTCAGCAAAACACATCTAATGTTACACTATTACTCAGCACTGATCTTAAGCAACCAGAGTAAAATGAGCCTTCACTTGGGCCATGCAGGGATTTGACATAGCTTGACACTTGACTCATGTGAGCATGATGCTGAACGCATGCGTAGAAGACAAGAGAGAAAAAAAGCTGATCATGGCACCATGATGAATTGTTTATGGTTCTCCTCTGAACAGACATGGAAAGTTAGTAAGTACATTTACTTGAGTACTTGAGCATATAAATCACAGGTCTGTTACTTTATACATCTACTCCACTACATTTGAGAAGTGTTTACTCCACTACAATCATTTGACAGCTATAGTTACATCACAGATTCAGACTTAGCATACGAAAAACAATAGGTCCAAAATCATGATTATTTTCTGGATTAATCAACCATCCATTTGGTCTATGAAATAGACATAAATAGTAGGGAAAACGCAGAGTCGAACTTGTCACAGCACAAGGTGACATCAAACATTTGCTTGACTCCTCTGTCCAACAGTTTAAAACTCACAGGTATTTCTTGAACTATCATATGACGAAGAGATTGCTTTTTAAGTTACTGATTAATTTCCTTTCAAACAACTAATTGATGAATCAACTGATTGTTCCAGCTCTATAAAACATTACCTCTATAAAATGATACAATCCATTGTTCTAGGTAAGACTAAGCAACAGTATTTAAAGTAGTTATAACAGCTCCACAGGCTACAACATTAAGATGCTGTGTACACATGAATCTAGCAGCAGATATAATCCAATAGCAAATATGGTAATTTACATACATATATAATTCGGGGTATTTGATATAGAGACAGGTACATATAAAGGGTTTTTAATTTCCATTCTTTCCATGATCCAGAGATTTGTTACTTTCAAGATAACATGACAAGGACAAATCCATATGGTAATTTGGGTTGACACTAGGATGTAAATGTCAGTTTTTTGTGCTGGTATAACCCCAGCACGGCCCTGTACTGCTGCTAGCCTAGTTAGCTTACCAGCCACTGGGTCAACTGACATGACAGCAATTCCTCTGGTTCCTAAACCGGTTATACTTGCCATTTCTGGCAAACTAAACAAAAATAACACTCGTGGTTTGTTATTAAAGTCACAGTCATTTAAAAAATGGGTAACTGGGGTTCAGCCAAGAGCTCGTAAAGCTGCATAACTAGCTTCCCAGCTAACCTGTGCAGGCCTGGACAGCCGATGCATGCTGATAGCACACTGGCTAACCAAATATGTCCTGTCTACCATTTCCAGCTGCAGGGTAGCGTCAGGCGAGTCTCGCAGCTGTCAAACTAGTCAAAATCAGAAACACCAGCGGCTGTGTCTCCTGGTCTTCTTACCTATGGTGGAGATGAAGGTTGTGTTGAAGGCGTCGTCAGAGAAGCGGAACAGCACACAGGTCTTCCCCACGCCCGAGTCTCCGATCAGAAGCAGCTTGAACAGCAAGTCGTACGTCTTCTTCGCCATTGAAAAATAGCTTGTGTTCACCCAGATAGGTACAAAAAAAACGAATAACCTGTCACTTCCTATGTGAAGTCTAAAGCCAGCTCCTTCGCCAAACCGACCAACCGCCCCGCTCCTCTTGACTGTTAACAGTTAACAATCTGGGATTTGTTGATTAGCTTGGCGAGCTAGTTGGCTAAATACCACCCAAATAACGTGTCCGTTGACTTGTCCGAGAAGTTATAATTCCCGAGCCCGACTGTTTTCCCCCCTTACAGCATGAGGACAGAAAGCAAAAATAGGATCTCCTCCCGTGTGATTCCTCTTTTCCACTCTTTCTTTTCTCCCACACAGTCGGGACAAAATGGCTCCTCTCTCTCTCTCTCTCACACACAAACTCTCTCTCTCTCTCTCTCTCTCTCTCTCTCTCTCGCTCTCTCTCTCGCTACCCCGACTCACTCTTTCTTCAAACTAACGGAGAGCTAATTCAAATTCTCGGCACACCCCGTCATTCCAGAGCTCCGCCACAAGCTCGACCGAGAGGAATTAGAAAGAAAAATCTCAACGTCAAAGTGTGTCAAATTCGCTGTCTGTGCGGAGTTACTTTGTCTTTTTCTCTGGAGAGATTAGGACCGAAATACAGACGACCGCCGTCGCCTTCGAATGGGAGCCACCACGGCGACACCCTGGGCCCACAACCACGCCCTTTACTCCGCCCCTTCTGTCAACTTTCACTGCTCTGATTGGTCAATGTTGCTTTCAGTCCAGGAAGTGCCTTAATGCGATTGGCCATGTTCCCGAGCATCGAGCGGTAAGAGGCGTATCTTAGATTGACAGGCAGGATAAAAGCTACTGCGTACATTTCTCCGACATTAAGGCTCAAATCTCCATTCACATAAATGTAAGTAATGTGTCTAGTGATCCAATATGGCGGCCAGTTTCATGCGGATCTCTGATAACCGGGGTGTGTTTCGCTTTTCATGGCAAGCTGGCATTTGATGCGGTGACTATCCCAGCTGTGAGTCAGGCAAAGTGATGTCATATATAAGTACTTCTGTGCTTGTTACGGGCGTTTCCCACATCCTCTGCTTTGAGAACTGCAAGGACATGTATCCTCTAAAGTCTTTTAATGACCGAGAGAGTAAATGCATGTACACATTATTACTGTGGTGGACTTGGCTTTGGGCTTCGTGTGTATCTGTTGTGTGTGTTTGTGTGTGTGTTACTCTTTCCTTCTTCCGCCTGTCAGAGTAGTTTAACTCTTAGACACTCCTTAGGAATGCTGACTATGCCCTGCTTTCTACTGCCAAGTACAGACTTGACACAAACTAAGAAAGAAAGATATAAAGAACAAGAGAGAGAGAAAGAAGTCAGAGAAAAGGAAAGAATGAACAGCCCCTGGCAGCTCTATGCTGTATTGCTCAATGTAAAGAAAACCAACTGTTACATCAATAAACCAAAGTATTGGAAAAACTACAATTTTGACCTTATGGTGCAGGTTGGATTATCAACTGGGCAAAGCAGGCAACTGTCCAAGGACTGTGGACCTCCAGGGGCCCCAACAGCCCCAGGTTTACTCCATATTATTTGGATCTACATAATCAGATTAATCACAAATATGTTAGAAATTTCCACCACTCTAAATACAATATCAGTCCTCCATCCTCCCATCTTCTAGCATTGTCTTGTAAAGGATCTCTGTGTCAAAATCTAGTTTTAAGACCTAAATTATTTTTTGCTTTATATTGTGATCATTTGTTGTATTTTATCAAATTCTCACAGGAGTACTGAAGGTTGTAACCAACAATTATTTTCATTTGTACAGCTCTTCCAGCAGCATGACAAAAAAGAGAAAAAAGATGCAGACACAAAACCAGCCCATGCATAGCCTAAAACAGATGGTACAGAGGTTAAAAGGGTGATAGAGGGCAATAGTTTTATGGAGCTCACAGATTTTCTTTAAGCAGTACTTTAAGGTGCCATTGGCTAAGTGCAGTGTAATTATTATTTTTTATTTTAGCCCATATTCTAATCGTATCCCTCCTCCTCCTCCTCCTCCTCCTTCTCAGTGAAACAATCTTTGTTACCCTAATAAATCATGTCTTCACACAGAAATCTTCCCAAGATCAGTGTGCATTCCTGAATTTTGCTGCATGGGGCCCCAGGGTTCGTCCCACACTCTCACAAACAGCTTGCAACTACCACTCAAATTTCTACACTGTTCTGGCAGTGATAGTTATGCACATTTAAGGGAATAAGTATCTGTCTAACAGATACATGAAGATACTAAACCACACAACCTTATGGTTTTTGAGGTATTTTGGTATTATATTTTGTTTTAAACAACAGTGGATGGTTCAGAGGTGACAGGAAGTAAGGGGCGAGAGGGAGGGGGGAATAACTGAGCAACAGTATATGGTATGCATGTTGATCACTATAGGCCGCCAGGATGCCCCAACCTTATGTGTAGCTTTGGAAAATTGTTGCTTTCCTCAGCAGTTAAAACACATTTTATTCTATTCTAGCGCTTAAACAAGAAGTCAGTTAATAGTCAGTCAGTTAGTTGTTTAAGTAGTTTTTCAAGCAAAACCGCCAAACATCCCAGCCTCTCTGCTGAGAGGATTTTCTCCTTTAAAAGTCAAACCAGGGTCAGAGGCTGCAAATCAGCTTCAGTTTGTACGGTTCCTGTTAAATAAAGAAATAAAACAATAAATGAAAACTAAAATTTTCAGTCAAGACAAGATGGATGTCAAATCTTTAAAATGCTCTGAAAAACTTTACCTTAAACATCTGTAATCCCGTGGAAGCTGGGCCACTCTGTCCAGATGAGGAAGACTGTGTGGATTGTTTTGTCAACCACTATTTACAAGTTTTACATGAACTCTCCATCTCAAAATATCTTTAGGTTTAGGTCTGTCATGGCATTAAATTTGATGACATTACATGTAGTCTTTAAAATATTAACAGGCTCTTACTATTTTCTGGCATTTTATAAACTAAACTAATCATTTATTAATCAAGAAAATAATCTGCTGATTAATTGATAATGAAAATAACAGTTTGCCCAGTGATTGGGTCACTAGAGCACTATACAATTCAGGACTAACCTTATGTGAGACCCACTAGAGAAAAATTGGGCCACCAGTCAGACTATGACTTTGACCCAGTGTAAGTGTTATTTTATGTATTCCTTTTGGGTTATTTACCCAAACTAGGGTTTTTTGAAAAAAGTTCTATATATTATAGCTACTCTTGCTTTTTTAGATCATCTATTGCATGTTTTCATCAGCTGTTTAGCTTTATATTTTAGACCAATCATTCATTTTGGTTTGATTGATGGATTTTCCTGGCATCCTGTTTTCAAATCACATGACACAACACACTCACTTAGAAAGTTTACCTTGCACTGTAACATCATGGTGATGGTGGTCTCCCCTGATGCTGCTAACATTTGAGCTGGGGGGAGTTTTCAGTACACGTGAGTAATTTTCTCCATGAAATCTCACCCAACACTGCACAAGCCTACAATGACAGACTAAACACGGCAGGGTGAGATGACACATTAAGCGTAATGAAACTGTTTGTGTCAACCAGCTCTTCCACATAAAAGAAATAATGTGATGTGTTGAATTCCCCACATGTCTGTGCCTTCCACTTTGTGGTCACTCAGGCCTACGTCAGCAGTAACCACTAAACAAAACCTGAGATGTCACTTATTTAAAACAGGCAGAGGTGATATGGAAATTTTGGTAGTTTTATAGGGAATCACCCACCACCTTCTCACAATGTCACCTCCCACATTACACAGGGTAACTGGAAGCAGTTGTTGAGTCTCCTGGCCTCCTGTGGTGACATTGACCAGCTGCAGGTCAGAGTGTGTTCCACAATTATTTCACCAGGTGGTGCTGCTGTGTCACATTTAAACAAGTGTAATGGTCAAATAAGTCTCATTCATTTTGTATTGGGCCACAACTCAATTTGTGTCACTTTGGGAGCACACTTCTAGAAGCTTGATTATCTCACTTATTTTTATGGGGAATACCATTCATTTGTTTTAAATGTGGCTTGCAGTGTCTGGGTCTGTAGGAATGAGGAGTAATTATCTTGTTGTAAGTGCACCATATAGAAAACCGTGGCAGTTCAATGACTGTCATTGTGTTAATATCAATTAACAATGGCACATAGGAATCAAGGGAACCATAGAACCACTTTAACCGCATTGATTCAACATTGTTAGTGGGGAGTTTTCAACATTGAAACCAAATCTTGGACATATATTCAAAAGCATCTTATCAACGTGATGTAAATTATGTGTTAGTGTTTTATATCACACTCAAATCATATTCTAACTGAAAATGAGACTAATAAATAAGAAATAACAGGCAAATACAAGATTTATGCTCATGAAAAAACTAAATTAAATTAAATAGACAGAATAAAGGAAACATTTTCAAATACCTGCCAGACAAACATCAGGGAATTGAAACCCTGATTAACTTCTTGTTATTAAAAAGAAAATCACCTCAAAAAGAGCTGTTTTTGAAAATATGTTTATTATCTATTATCAACACAAGCTGTCTACAGGAGAGAAAACCTGAATTATCCCTAATTACCAGAATCAAGCTCAGCACAGAACTAATTTTAAATTCTTATCCAGACACCCAGACTTTCCAAAGATATCAAATACATCAGGTTGAAATTTATAAAAGAATTCATAAGATTTCTTCAGTATTTTATTTCAATTGAATGGTGCAACCATAAAAACAAGCTTGAACAAGGTGATGCAACATATAGCCTACTGCATTTGATCATGTCATGAACTGTGCAAGAAGAGTTTTTCCAAACCTGAAGCTATTTACAGTGAGAGGAAGAGAGGGGCACTGTATGATGAGGCATTTAAATTATATAGGCTATTAAATAGATAAATTAATGTATTAATTATGGGAGCATCCACCGTTATAATGACAAACAGACACAAATGTTTTAATTAAAGTTGTCACTGTGTCCATTTCAGAAGTTGGTGGCAGCCTTGGACCAAAATCAACTCTTTGGGTAGTAAAAACTCCATTTCCCATGGTCCTTTGTTCCACTCCGCAGTGATGTGGGGTGTGGTGGTTGAATGACTGTGTGTGTGTGTGTGTGTGTGTGTGTGTGTGTGTGTGTGTGTGTGTGTGTGTGTGTGTGTGTGTGTGTGTGTGTGTGTGTGTGTGTCGTACAGGAGGAGAGCTCCGTCTCTCCGCACAGACCGAGCACAGACCAAATCCACTCCGGAGCATCTGTGAGCGGAGGACGGGGGAGATGCAGACAGACAGCGGGTCTGCAGCGGATCTATCGGGCGTTTGAAATCGAGAGACGACATGAGTATGATATCTGAATTGAATGTTTTTGTCACCGGCTTTGTGGGATTTTTTTCACCGAGTGAATGTGGACGTGAAGCGGGACTGCAATGGAGCGTCGATCCATCGCGTAAGAGCTGCTGACCGTCTGTCTGTTCGCAGGCTAATATTACAGACAATAAGAAGAGGAAATTAGCCATTAGAAACAGTGGCATCTCATCATTTGTGCTGCTAACTATATGAGTCTGTGTTATTAGGCACGATAGCTTTTTCCCTTTATTAATGATCTAGAAGCCATACCGAATTTGATATTAATGATTTAAATATCTATGGTTACACAAGTCCCAGGCAGACAGGAGGACATCCAGGCTGATTAAAGGCTTCATTAAGGTTTCCAGCCTGTTTTTTTTTTTTTATGAAAGTGACATAGATTAATTTTGTTGAAACAATCACAGGACAGTCATGTCAAAAAACAAGAGCAGCGAGTCAGTGAAGGTGGTAGTTCGATGCCGCCCTCTGAACCGGAGAGAGGAGTCCAATGGGCCTGCAGGGGGCATCGTGCAGATGGACCTGCGGCTTGGACAGGTGATCCTCAGAAACCCTCGAGCACCAGCCAGCGAGCCCCAAAAAACATTCACATTTGATGCAGTTTATGATGCAAACTCCAAACAGCGAGACCTGTATGACGAGAGCGTGCGGCCTCTGATAGACTCAGTGCTCGCGGGGTTCAATGGCACCATATTTGCGTACGGGCAAACCGGAACCGGAAAGACGTACACCATGCAGGGCGCGTGGATGGACCCAGAGAAACGGGGTGTGATTCCCAATGCTTTTGACCACATCTTCACACACATCTCCCGCTCGCAGTCGGATAAGCAGTACCTCGTGCGGGCATCCTACCTCGAGATCTATCGGGAGGAGATTCGGGATCTTCTGGATCCCAACCACGCCACTGCCAGAGCCTTGGAGCTCAGAGAGAGTCCAGAGACCGGGGTGTATGTCCGAGATCTGACGTCGTGTGTTTGCAAGAGCATCAAGGAGATCGAGGAGGTGATGAACGTGGGCAACCAGGCGAGGGCAGTTGGGGCGACGGACATGAATGAACACTCGTCCAGGTCCCACGCTTTGTTCTTGATCACGGTGGAGTGCAGTCAGCCTGGACCAGATGGGAGGAAACACATCCGAGTTGGACGCCTCAACCTGGTGGATCTGGCCGGCAGCGAGCGCCAAGCCAAGACCGGCGTCCAGGGAGAGCGCCTGAAAGAAGCCGCCAAGATCAACCTTTCCCTGTCAGCACTGGGCAACGTGATCTCAGCACTAGCAGATGGACGCAGCGGCCACGTGCCGTACCGGGACTCCAAGCTGACCCGGCTGTTGCAGGACTCTTTGGGCGGGAATGCAAAGACAGTCATGGTCGCCACCTTAGGCCCGGCTCCCCAGCACTACGATGAGACCCTGACCACCCTCCGCTACGCCAGCCGCGCCAAGAACATCCAGAACCAGCCAAAAGTCAACGAGGACCCCAAGGACGCTCTACTGCGGGAGTTCCAGAGGGAGATCGCTCGCCTCAGGGCCCAGCTCAACCACAGGAAGTGGAGGAGCAAACAGAAGAAGGAGCATGTGGAGGGCGAGGGCTGGGAGAGAGACGGGGATGAAGAGACGGAGGGCGAGGAGTCGGAGGTGGAGGTGGAGAAGGAGGCAGAGGACTACGTGAAGCTGGAGGAGCAGCGGTTGGAGAGGGAGAAGGAGGCCATCAGAGGAGATCGATTCCTGTTGGCTGAGGAGAAGCAGAGGCTGCTGGGAGAGAAGGAGAGGATGATGGGGGATCTGAGGAAAGAGCAGGAAGCCACCGAGCAGCTGACCGCCAAGTACAAGGTGAGAGCTTAAACCTGAGTCCACTCACACCATGTTTTCAGTCTTTCTTTCTTTGTTCCTTCCCTTCTTTCTTCCTCAGCCCATTCTACACAAAGAATAACATTTAACAGTGTGTACACAGAGAGTAGGACATCAAACAGACGTAACAAAGGAGAAAACAAATACCTGGGTAATAGAGTTGCAAAACGTGAGAGGTAAAAGTCCCATTCATTTCTCCACTGACAACGTTATGTGACTTGGATCGGCATCAAACTCTCCCAGTTAAATCATCAGTACAAAAGATGAACCACTGCCTTTAGAAAATATCTGCCTCTTTGATTAAAGAGTCACAGGTACGAGCTTGTGCACAACACACCTCAACACACAACCTCAGACCCACGTCCTCTGTAAAGCAGACCCTCAATGTTTCATCTCTCTCTCTCTCTCACACACACACACACACACACATGAACACATACTCCATTGAAGAAGTCAGATTAAGGACATGTGGTCCATGGGATTATCATGTGTGATAATCTGATGATCTGTTATTAAGTGACATTATGGAAAGTAACCCTGGGAGCTTCATGTCTAATTACACCTCAGTGTGTGTGAGAGAGTGTGTGTGTGTGTGTGTGTGTATGTGTGTTGTAGCTCGACCAATACTGAACTTTCCAGTAGGGAGATAACTTTTCTGAATGACATCTGACAACTTGATGCACATTGATGTGTAACATCTATTGATGATGTTGATATTTAACAGAAAGTTGGATTTCAAACAACTTGTTTATTGCTTATTTTTATGGTTTTGGCCCTTGACTCTGTCAGTAGTAAAAACATGTTACTCTCTAGAGGTGAACTGATGAGTCAGTTCACCCTCTGGAGTCATCAGTGAGCAAAATGAGCATGTTTTATTAATAATATCATATCATGTGCAGACAGGCTGAGAAAACCAGTAGAAAGTGTTGATGTGTTGCTTTCACACGTCGTCTAATTTGTTTTGTAGAGCATTTGAAAGACATTTTTAAAACTGCAAATTAATATTTCATACATGGACTTTCAGTAACAAAGGCACAAAACAAAACCACTTTACATGTAAAACACTGTATTATGCTTTTATTTCTCACATTTTTCTGCTGTAACTGTTACATAATAATATTTTGAGTGATTATCACCAAAGATTTGTGAATCTTCACAGGCGCCTTTGTCATTTAACTTGTGTTTTGGGTTCTTGGCGGCTTTATACTTTCCCCTCATTCCTATCGGCTCTCCACTGTCGCCATGTGAAGTCTCCGAGCCCAACATGAGATAACCCTAATGACCACAGTGAGTCACCAGGGTTATTTTCTTATCTTTTAGAGAGCTGAGAAGACATGAAGTAATCTCTGTGCACTAGTTTGAATGATGCAGCTCCACTTCGCGAACGCTTACATCATAACTATGTTTGAATTTAACAAACAGCTGATGCAACTGACTCCAGTAGGAGTAACAGTGGTTCCAGTGACTAGCACTGTGTGTGTTTTTGTGCCTGTTGTCCTTAATCCAGAGCCTGTGTGGGTGTCTCATATGTCCAGACAGGAACTGTGGTCATTGTAGCTTAAAATGTCAGTTCCCCCCTTTTGCCCTTCCTGAACACACTCACACACAGTCAACAATCAAGGACTGAGTCAGACCTGCATCAATGACTTGCTCTGATTCATGGGGATATCCAGTCAATAAGTCACCCGTGCAGAATGACTGCAGTCTATAATACTGCCTGGACCGTCCAACACGAGACGCCACTGGATCAGCTTACTGCGCTGCAGCCTGAGGCACCAATGTGAGGGAGGGAAGATACATTTTCAGTGTCACCTCTGTAGGAATAATCGAAGGGCAAGTTTAGGGTTTGTGCTTAAAGAAAAAAATCCCTGCGTATATCCTCTATTTCTTATTAATCTGTGATGTTCTGTGTATTTTCGGAGCTATAAAAATGTTGTAAAGTTTTGGTGTATCCGCTTTTTCCCCGTTGTCTTTAACCGTTCCCAGAGCAGAGGTGTGAATGCGATGCAGTCAGCTGTGTAGGCGGAGGGAGCGATAGCAACAGGAGTATAATGTAATAACACACAGGAAAGGTTACAGTTATCCCCATGTCTCAGAACACAATCTGTATTATGGCTGGATTACTTTCTGTTCTACTGAAGCTGTTTTCAGTGAACAAAATGATCTGTTCCACAGTGGCAAAATGGTTCAGATCAATATCAGGATATAAAACGATATATTTATTTCTGACACTGGAAAAATGGCAAATGCATTCAAAATCACATATAAATGAAATAAACTGATCACTGAACACTTGGTACTCTTGGTTAAAAAGAGTCAATCTTGAAGCTAAATGCTCCAAATTGTTCCGGAAATACACTGAACATCACAAATTAATAACAGAAGAAGAAGAAAATGTGCTTAATTTGACTAAAACAGAAGTCTTAATACATTTGGGTGCAAATCTTTGTTTTTTTTTTGTGCATTAGACACCTGCACCCCAACTCTAAACTCCATTTTTGTATTTGGTTGAGAATAATATGTTTTTCTTAAATTTTTCAATAATGAACAAAACATCAGAAAATAAGTGAGTTTAAATGCAGGTTATATGACCGCCAGCGCTTATTTCCCATCTATATTTATGGATAAATTTGCTTTGAAATTGATGACAGCAGAATCCAAAATCCAGAGTGTCATAGTTATGTTATTTTTAGTAAATGCACTCATCAGCGCACACTCCGAACAAAATCTCTCAGATTGGCAAAAAAAAAACAAAAAACAAACTGACAGAGCGCTCATGTTACACTTGTGCCCACCTCCTCGTTTCAGGAGCAACGTAAGCACACGTTCATTTTTGCTTCACAGGTTGTGGCACTTTGTTAGTGAAGGTGTGAGGTCTGGGGAAGTCCCATGAGACAGAGCTAATGCATATCCTGATGCTGTGCCGTTCAGACCGGGTGCTTTCATGTACATTTCTGTACGAGGCTCCTCGTACCCCCCGCCCCCGTCACGTTGTCCCTCCGAAAAGCACCATGCTGTTGATTCTGTTTTGTGCCGAACCGTCTGAAATCTCCTGTGATCACACACCACAGCTCAGAGGGTCACGCCGTTTGATGCTGACTGGGGTGGCTGCTGAGTGATGTCAGTGCAGAGAATCAGCACAACTGCTTCTCCTCCTCCTCCTCCTCCTCCCTCGAGGAGGACGATGATTAAGGAGAAGAAGAATTTCCTGCCTTTGATGCATCAGTTTGTTGCCGGGGCTTTAAAAGGAAACCTGAATAACCTCAAAGCAATATTTGTCATGCAAGGATCGGAGATGCTAAGATTTAAAATCTGGTGATACTCACTTATATTTTTCTTATAGTCAACAAATCCCATGGAAAGCCCAAGACCAACAACGATTTGATCCTAAGTATTGTCTGATATATCTTGCTCCTCTGTGTCATACAGCTCCGTTGTGTAATGCATTCTCATTTATTGAGGCTTGTAAAATGTTGGCACTTCACATAATTTGGATTGACATCAAATCAGTAATTCACTACAAAAGTCCAAAAAAGATATAAGAAAGATAAGTGTAAAACATTTATAAAAACATAAGCAAAACATATAAATGAATAAAGTTTAATAGGTCATGACAGATATTTAAATGTGGGCAAAAATGAATTACAACTTTGCCGGTTGATTAAAACAAATGAGGTTTTTTAAAATCAAACTAGAACCACCATTGTGATCTTACAGCCTTTGCGATTCAGGAGACCCCAGCCTAGCTTTCCTCTGATTGGCTGACACTGATATTAACCCACCAATCACAGAACGTTGCTCCGAAGGTTCCATTTTTCTCTCTGCTCTCCTGACCAATGAGAGAGAGGTTGCTAGGCACAGAGTCAGAATCAGAGGGAGGGAGAGAGAAAAAAAATCACTCCAGAAAAATCTCCAATTATAGATAATATCAGAGTGAAAAGCAATTGAGTGTCTTCTCCCCTTTCCTCACTCTCCTCTGCCACACACACAAACACACACACACACACGCACACACACACACACGCACACACACACACACGCACACACACACACACGCACACACACACACACGCACACACACACACACACACACACACACACACATGCAACAAATGTAAGTAGGTCAGAAACCATCCTTGTGAAGCTGCGTTGGTTCAGCTGGTGTTTCTGCAGGGCGCTGTTAGCTAACTGGCCTCCAAGGTGCAGCGCTCCATCTGTGGATTGAGCTGTGACGTTGATGCAACTGTTATTTAGCTGCTGCAGGTGCCACCAGCTTTAATTTACAGGGGGAAAAAAAATATATAGTGTCGGGCGGCATGTTGGCTCTGACCTTCTGTGCCTGTCACTATCCCTAACCCTTTTCACCATTTCTCTTTTGCTGGAATGTGTGAAAAAGCTGTGATTCATTCACACAGTGAGGTTTATTGAGCAGATGTGTATTTGGGCTCAGTGACATTTCACTTAAATGATCTATTTGTATCGTGCAACAGAATTTAAGAGTGCAATTGGGTTGACATAAAGATCCAAGACATATTTTCAGTAGGGATGTCCAAAATATGTTTTTTTGCCACCTGTAATTTAATCTGTAATTTTTTATTTATGTATAATGTTTTTCTCTTTGCATGCTTGTGGACGGAGCTAGGAAGGCTCATGATATACTTGACACATTTCACATATGTTTCGTCCCTTCAGTAATATCCAATTTTGTGTTGTCGCTTCCTTTCCATTATGCGATCAATAATTGATCACAAAAAGCTTTAATATTCCATCCAATCTGATCATTTATATTTACCTGTGGATTGAAGATGTAAGTGACACATCTGACACACCTCATTTTTCATGGGCTATTTGAACCAAATACTGAAGATTGTGATTCAAAACCATAGAGTTTAAATTATTGATACGATAGGAATCAAAAGAACAGACTCCAGGACATCTGTAATTTTGAGAAATTCATTCTGTTGTAAATTCTGTAAAACTGAAACTTTATGTCATGAAAACACAAATAGAAATCAGCAACAGTAAGACTGACGGTCACACTGAACTGCCATGCAGTTTAACTTTATTATTCAGTCATGTCCTTGTCAGCTGATGAGTCGAATCCTCACCTAAAGCCTGTTTTGTGGCTATTGTTGAAGCTATTTCTTTGTCGCTACTTTTTGTGGAAGTATCTTTTCTAATGTCTCTGGCACAGTACGATGAAAGGCCCCGTTCTCAATCCGGCCTCTCAGCTCTGAATGGTGGGTGTTTTCCAACCAAGGAAACAGTTGGTGAGCACAGCTGCAGAAATATTTGAAATGCTGAAAAAACTACGTCAGTTGTGTTCAGCAACTGAGATGTTCAACGGATCCCGTCCCAAAAACTGTCCCATGGAAACAGCTTCTTTCTTTCTTTCTTTTTTAGGAAGTCAGCATTTAGTGTGAAAACGTTCCGCTCAGCTCTAACTGTATGTTTTAGTCAGCGTGTCTCGTCCTGTCAAGTTTTATCCACGCTGACATACTCTGCTTTGTACAACACATCGTTGAACTGCAAGAACTGATGACTGTGACGTGCCGACGGCAGCTGTGCTACTCCGCTGCACAGATGTGGCGTGTTTGTGCCAGTCAGAAAGCGAGGAGGCTCAGTCTGTAGTGTTTATCAGTTCTAAATCATGATGAAAATCATCACGATGCTCAGCCACGTAAGAAAAAAAATGTTATTTTATCATCCTTTACACTAGAGTTTTTGTTCTGTTAACTTTATCGTCTTTCAGTAGTATTTCTTGCTGTTATGAAACAGGTATCAGTGCAGTGGCTGTTGAGAATTTCATGCCGAACAGCAGCTTCTCATAAGGAGGCTGCTGTGTCCGACCCTGTGGACTATTCTTAGATCCACTTTTCTGGGTCAAAACTGTACTGCCTTCCCTCTTTTTACTGTCTCTCACATTAGAGATGTCTTTTTCTTTCAGTTTGTTTATTTAATATTTTATTTTTAAAGACGACTTAAAAAGTACCAAAGCTATCTGAACTTAAGATTTTAAAAACGTGCTTTTGTTTCTTGTAAGAATTAACTGATACTTGCATCAGGTTGTGTCTTCTTTTGAGAAAACATCACCACAAGGTCCATTTAGTAGCTCTTGTGGAGCTTTCAGTCGCATCACATGATCTTCACATTTCCAGTTTGTGAGCACTTATTCTCATCCATCTCGTCTTAAAAGCTTCAGAGATCATTTTTGACCTCGTAATCAGACAACTGGGCCAACTCCATGGGCTGAAAGCTCCAGAACAGCTACTAAATGGACCTTATGAACATCTTCTGTGATCCTACTTTCCCTCACTTCATTTAGTCATTTGTCTGCGTTTCTTTCTTTTTTTCTTACAGCTTTCCTAGAGAAGCACCATGGTATATAGATCATGCATCTTCAATTAAACGTTAGTGTTTAGGAATGTTACTACAAACTCTTGCAAATTTGGATCAAAGTGAAGAAGCCTAATCTGTGGAAATAAGAAAATGATATTAGGGCAGACCACTCTCAGGAGTGTGAATCCAATGAACTGAGACTAAGAATAAAAAAAAACTCCTCCGTGGCAAGCTGCCCAGTTAAAGTCTGTGTTGGGAAACACCGGGCTGTTTCTCTCCGATGCTTTTGATCCTCTGATTTTCTTTTGTAAAGAGCCTAAAATAGATGTTGCATTGTCAGCGCCGACAGCGAACAGAGGAGGGCAAGTTGGCCTGAGGCGGGATGACGGTTGAATCTTTCAGATGGAAAACAAATAGGTACGACAGTGTGTGCTTACGGTTTCCAGATCTATTAATGCATCATCAAGTCCTCTCTGTCTTTTGTTATCGGAGGAAATGGACATTGATCGTGCATTAAGGATTTTCCTACATCCTGCCAGCTGAAGTTCCACCAATCAGAGTGCACGGTCAACAACAATGCCCACTGCCTCATAGGAAAAATTGCCAGCATAACACACACACACACACACACACGCACACACGCGCACACACACACACAGACACACACACACACACACACACACAGATGCATGGCTGTATGGATAGAATGTCTGTTTCCTGTTTATATAGCTGCCTTCCTGTCTAATTAGGGGAGAAAAAAGCCTGGACAGTTAGATGAAGGCGTGTGTGAAGAATAGAGTAGAATAGAATAGAATTATTGTTTGTCATTGTACTGGTGTATACAATGAAAATCAGACACACTGCGTGATCAGAGCTATAATAAATAAACAAGAAGTATATAAATATAAATTAAAAAAAGAGTGAGAAGAATATAAATCTGTACATATTTCCTGGTAGAAACTGTCCATTAGTCTTGTGGTGTGTTCTTCCATGGACCTATAACACTGTCCTGAGGGGCGGGGGGACAAAGAAGGGATGGGTGGGGTTGAGATGGGTCTTTTTAAGATGCTGGACGCCTTCCAACAGGAGTTGTAGATGTTTTTCCCCGGGCAGGCAGGTGTGTGTTGTTGATCTTCTTAGCTGTGTTGACGACTCGAGCCTTATTGTCAGCCTCTGAACTGTTTCCGTACCACGCCGGGATCCCATGTGTCACACTCTCAGTGGATCAGCTGTTGTGGCAGGTTGACTTTCCTGGGTGTCTTTAGTACGTAAAGGTTAGCTGTTGTGCTTCCTCAGCCAGAGAGGTTATGTTGGAGGAACATGCGAGATCTTGTTGTAGAGGTCCAGGTTGTTTTCTGAGCACCAGAGTGTGTGTGTGTGTGTGTGTGTGTGTGTGTGTGTATGTGTGTGTGTGTGTGTGTGTGTGTGTATGTGTGTGTGTGTGTGTGTGTGTGTGTATGTGTGTGTGTGTGTGTGTGTGTGTGTATGTGTGTGTGTGTGTGTGTGCGCAGGACACTGATGAACAGCTCTTCACTGCTCTCCATCTTTCAGCATTCAGCGCTGCGTCACTGAAATATTGATGAATCAACTCTGTGTGTGTCAATGTGTGTGTGTGTGTGTGTGTGTGTGTGTACGTAACGTCTGCATGTGTGTGTGTGTACTTTTAAGTCATGGGATCAGCGGAGAAGGCAGAGCCATCTCTTAAACAATACACACTCCTCTGTCTCTCACACAAAGAGACAAACAAACACAGAGAGAGACAGAGAAACGTCTGCATGTAAACATAAAATATTCAATTTACGTTTATCTTGAAAAGGCACAGGGGGTGAAAAATTGATATTTTGAATGGAAGCGAGACGTAATATTTTGCAAATGTAACCACTGTAGCCTCATAGAATATACAAAGTAATTATCAAAACACATGAATAATTAATTTCACCATTTTTATACAAGCTGTGTAAAGACTTTCACTGCATGAGATTAGTTAAAAACAAACCTCCAAAACATTCTTGTTTTCATCTTAAAGGAGGAGTTTGATATTTTATAAAATACTGCTCATTTCTGTCTATTCTATATGAATGTAGTTAGCTTAGCTTAGCATCAAGACTGGAAACGGGGGATCAGCTAGCCTGCCTCTGTACAAAGGTAAAAAAAAATACCTCTAAAGCTCTCTAGTTAACATGTTTTATCTTGCTTGGCTAATTTACACAAAAAAAAAAAACAGAAGTTGAAAATGCACTTTGACCTTAATAAACTCTGACATGCATATCTCATATGAGTTCATTTGAATACATGAACATGAAAATGAGTCATGTTGATAAAGTCTTGCGCATGTTAAGTTTCTTTCAGGATAAAAGGATGTTTTCCAGGTTGGTGTGTGGTTAGGTTGGGATCTGCTGATTGCATGTCACTCACTGGATCTCCCTTGTGTGTTGGATGCAGGAGATGACTGACAGTGAGTGAACGGTAATGAGGTTGTTGCCTTTAAGGCTCCTTAAGTGCCTCTTGCATCGACCGGGACTGATGTGAAACAGATTCTCAGATATGTCCCGACCTTTATTCTCTCTTCTCTTTCATTCTGTGTCTCTTGTCTTTTCCTTTTGCACTTATCCCTCTCTTCTTCCGTGTTTCTGTCTCTTCCCAGCGAGCCCTCTGTCTCTCTCTGCTGCACACATGAGACCTGTTGTCGTCACGTTGTATTTATAGCCCGCTCGCTCCCAGCAGGCCCCCGGGCCCTGCTGTGATTGGCTGGCTGATGTGGACGAGCCAGCTCAATATGCAGCGCTTCACATTCTCTTCACTTTCCCATCAGGAAATGAATCAGTCACAGCCAAAAGAATTTGAGCACACACTTATGGGCAGATTATACATCCACGCACAAATATGCAGGCTGGCACTCACGCACACACATGTGCGCACAAGCTCCAGGAAAAAGTGTAATGTAATTATAAACGCTTCAGTGTTTTCTTCTTCTCCCCCTAGACTCTGCAGCTCAGAAAATATAAATACTCAAATGTATGTCGCCAGACTAGATGTGATTACAGCACATATAGTAGATTATAATGATTGTAAATAAATACGTAAGAGCAGCTATTCACTGACACACACACAGCTGAATGATGAAATGTGAGTAAAAACATTTATTTTAGTACAAATGTAAGGTACTTGTACTTCACATCTATCTATCTACCCATCTATCTATCTATCTATCTAACACAAGGCAATAACAGCTCCTTAGTGCTAACACAGATATAATAAGAATACAAAAGATGTAACAGCCAGCAGGATAAATAATCATAAACCTCTTAATCTAACTGAAAAGCTTATCCGCAGCCGACTTAATTGATATACATGGATATAAAATCAGGAATTAACAGTCACATGGTTTTGTTTGTTTGTTGCTTTTTTGGTTGAAGAACCTCGAACTTCTGTCTCTTCTTGTGCACAACAACGAAACGAGCAGAAAAGCTTTATTCCCGAGCTCTCCGCGAGAAAGCGTCTTTTCAGGGCCGGTAAAAAGAAGTTCATAATCAGAATGACTCACATGAGAAAAGCTGCTTCACTGACCAGGAATCTACAGTAAAAACAGTCAGACGTCCAGGCCCGTCAGTTGATGAGCTGCAGTTACAGGAAGGTTTATAATGACATGGTGGACAAATTAAAGTTCGCTGTGGCCTTTAGAAAGCATCATCTGACTGCATCTGTAAAACCACTGTTGTGCCTCGTTAACTAGAGAGTTTATGTTGGAGGAACATGTGAGATCTTGTTGTAGAGGTCCAGGTTGTTTTCTGAGCACCAGCCTTTCTGTGTGTGTGTGTAATGACTCAAGTGAGTCATCTGTCATGTGACTGAAGGTCATTTGGGCTCCTCACTGAGTCACCTCCTCCTCCTCCTCTTCCTCCTCTTCCTCCTCTTCCTCCTCTCTTGTCTCCTTTCTATCTTCACCAGCTCAGATATGAAAGAATTAGACCTGAACAAAACATGCTGCAGTTGTTGTAACACAAATCTGCCCTGGAGCTCATGACCCAGTGATCACAGTAAATGCCACAATAGATTAATTCCTTCCAAATAGTCAACTACAACTAAATCAATTTAGGATTAAATCTGTAGTCCACACAAAGATTCCTCCCCCTTTTGTTTATTTATGTATTTTATCATTATTTTTTACATTATTTTTTATTGCCTTTACACATGTAGTCTATATGTGCAGATGGATTTATTTATATATATTGTTTATGTGTAACTTATGTGTAACTTAATGTTTTGTATTATCATTTTCTTTCCCTTAGCTTTAAATAAAAAAAAAATCTCATGAGTTGTACCTTAGTGTTTCCTTAAAGTTCAACATTAGGGGAAATACGTTTAGTCTCTTTCTTTGTGGGAGAAGATTGATACCACACTTATGTTTTAAGTTAAATTTGGCAGGAGACAATTAGCCTAGCTTAGCATTAAGGCTGCAACCAATAGTAACACAAAACATATTGCCCCTAAAAACCATAAATTGTTGTTTTTATATTAAACAAACAAGAGACGGTGTTAATCAGTGGGATTTAAGGATGTTTGTAGGTGTGTTCCAGTCTTATGCTAAGCTAAGCTAATAACCATCATACTTAACACACAGTAATGACAGTTATATCAACTGCAGTTATTTAAATTTCAGGTAGTTGTAATGTAGCATTAAAGGTAAGTGAAAAACAAGCTGTTAGCACTCAGTTAGCTCACAGTAGCTAAGAACATGATCAACCAGGAATAATTGCCAACAACGCTAACGAACTGTTTGTTTCCCCAAAGCAAGTTCAGGAAAAGGGCGGCAAAAAAAAAAAAGCGTAACAGCCATTTAATCCATGTCTTTGATGATTTTGGTGAATTTTATTTACAACCGATCCAGTGACAAAACTTCTGACGTGAAGCCTTCTTCAAAGCCTGATGCTAATCTTGTTCCCGAACTTGTTTTAGGGGGGAAAAACATAGCGGTTCTTTGTTTCTCTGAGGCAGAGCGCTAAACTGAAATATAATGTAGTACACTTGTTTCCTCTTATAAACTCAATGCCTGCAAGCAGTTTTTTAGGATAACCAGGGGACATGTACAATATAACAACACATTGTTCAATTTTAATTAGATGTTTGAATCTATGTAATTGGGGGTTTTGACACAGTTTCATGAACACACTGAGACTTGCAATGGAGCCTGTTAGAATTAGATGAAAATGCATTTTCTTCACTAGATAAAGGTAAAGCGTCAAACTGTCCATTCATAGCCTGCCATGTAAAAGCCTGTAAGGGATTTACATCTACAGTAGCAAGAACAAAGTAATTACCTGCATTTATATGTAAATTTGTATTGAAATATGGTCAGATCTTCTTCTAAAATGTACAATAATGAATAAACACAATCTATTTTACTAATAACACAAATTATTTTATTGTTCTTGTCCATACTGAATGAAAAAAAAATTGAGTTTGCTCCTGATGTAAATCAGAGATAAAATAGTTGATTTGCATAAAACTGAAAGGGTTCCAGAGTCATCTCAAAGAGTTTAGATATTCATCATTCATCTGTCCACACTGACACAAATCGTCTGTAAATGGAGTCGGTTTGGTTCTGTGGCCACTCTCAGTAGAAGTGGGCGTCCAGCTCAGATGAAAGCACAAATCAGAATAATCAGTGAGGTAAAGAAGAAGCCCAGAGTAACAACCAAAAGCCTAAAGGAATCAGTGGAGCTGGTTAGAATCTCTGTTCACAAGTCTAACATATGCAAATCATGGTGCATGGCGTCCCGACTCTCCAAGAAAACATCACTGTGCCCCTGAAGTTTACTGAAGAGCTGCTGGGAAATTTTTTTGTGAACTGATGAAACAAAGATTGAATTGTTTGGGAGGAGCATACAGCTCCTATGTATGTTGATAAAAGACACTGTATACCAACATGAGAACATCATTGAGGGAAAAATGGATTTCCAAGTTTATCAAGGCGCCTTATATCATTATATCATCCTTTAAATCTAAACTGAAAACATCACTTTATAGTCGTGCCTTCCAGTTGTCTGGTTTGCTGTTCTTAATTAACCATTTAATTTGACTTTTATTCCTTTTATTGGTTTTAGATATCTTATTTTAATTGGACTATTTATAATTTTTTAATCACGTTTTATTCCTACATTTTAGTAGTTTTATTTTACACACCTTTTTACTGATCGGTTGTTAGTCTTAATTATTTTATTTTCTCAATGGTTTTTAATTCATACGTTTATGTATCATTTATGTGTTTTTAATTTGTGTTTAATGTTTTATCTTCACACTTCCACATAGTTTTTGTGGTTGTTAGTTTAAACACACTTGTGTTTATCAGTACTTGTGACTTAGATGATGATCAGGTAATTTCATTGGGTTTTCTTACTTTTATTTTGCCACTGTATCCAACCAACCTATCAGAGGGAAGAGACATGGGATGCATGAGAAAGAAAATCCCTGACATGAATCAGCCCTTTAATGAAGCTGAATGAATATGACAAAACACAAAGAGCAGCAAACCAGACACACACACACACACACACACACACACACACACACACACACACACACACACATGTATATACAGAGGACACAAAGACAGCTCGAAACAAAGAGGCTTCTCTCTGAAGGACTCCACTGTACTCTCTGCATGAGTTTGAGTGTGTGTGTGTGTGTGTGTGTGTGTGTGTGTGTGTGTGTGTGTGTGTGTGTGTGTGTGTGTGTGTGTGTGTGTGTGTTGCTCATATAATCAAATGGACAGTGTGGTATGTGCATGTATAGGCTGCACACACACACAAACTCTTTTTGTATAAAGACCTGAGACTGGAATGTGGCCAGTATAAAATGGCCGTGGCCCCTGTCTGCCCTCCTTGGGCCTCTTTTTTCTCTCTCTTCTCCCTCCTCCTTTTTTTTGCATTTTCTTCCTCTCTTTTCCTTCTCTTTCCTCTTCCTGTTTCTCATCTCTCATTCCTCTCGCGTTTCTACATTCATTTCAGATTTCTGCCCTCGGGACAGAGATCATCCGTTGTCAGATAAAGGCAGAGGAGACAGATTGCATCACTTCAACCCCAGGCCTTTAATCTCCTCAGTAACCAGAGATGTTGTTACCAGAGGCATGAAATTATAATGATTCTCCACCAGCATCAACGCACTCATGTGATCAAAACCTTTTAAAAGGTAGAAATGATAACTAGAAGAGACGCTGGGAGAGCAAACCTCCACAGTGCTTCATACAGCACTTCTTTCTACAGGAGCCCATCAGCCTTATCATTTCTCTGCAACCTTTTTACTACTGTGAAACTCTGACCCATTAGAGCCGGATGTGATCATGTCCTGCTGAAACGTGTCAAAACCGGTAAAGGCCGTCTGACAGCCAAAGCTCAGACTCAGTCAGAACAGCTGGGGAGAAGAAAGAGAAGTTTTGTTTGAGGAGAAAGAGGGACAGTGTGGGTGGTCGTGCACTGCTGCTTGTTTGTTGTTATTTACAGATAGCAGAGCAGGGAAGCAGGTGGGAATAACTGACAGCTTGTATTTCATCTGTGATCCTCTCACTTTTTTGGGGGGGTTTGTACATTTGTCAGACAAACACAAAGGGAAGTGTAAAAAAAAATCAACCCAGAAGCAGCTAGCAGCGAGCTACCTAACCTCAACCTGACGCACCAGATGGTTTGTCACACAGAACCATGTGGGAAGGCGTCGCCGGGAAACTGTTTGGAAAACACTTGGCATGTGATTGGATGAGCCGTCTGTCTGACGTAGTGGGAGAACGCCAAAGAGGAAACGCGACACGCCAAGCCGCGGTGTGAGCGAATAGCTCGGAGCCTGGCGAGATGGATCCTCACTTGCTATAAAGGCCAGCTGCTTCACAAGGTTAATGGAAACCAAAAAGTCATTGATAGAAAGCAGACAGGCCCGCTGTTGAAGCTGTGAACACATCCCACTGATGTTCGTGGGCAGCTCTGTGTGTCTGTATTTGAGGTGTGGGAGACCCTGGTATTTAAACCTCTGTGGGGTCTGCAGCCACGTCTTCTTGGATAATTGTCATTCAGGATCAATAGAAACTGTGCCAGATGGTTGTGACTGGTCGTCCCGATGGTACATAAAAAATAATTATCTTGCGAGGTGTTTCATGATTTACAAAGCTAAAAGCCATTAACTGTTGCTTTGGTTTATCAGAAGGAAGCTACCGTACTCAGGTGATCAGGGTTTATTCATTTAACATTAAATTTGAGGACCTGTGGAGGAGTCTGTGTTTTACAGTTGCAGATGTATCACATGTGGTGTTTTTAAAGGCTTACTCTGATGTTTTTAGGCTCAATAATTGAATTAAATTAAAATAGAATTAAGGGATTTAAAGGATTACGGGATTCTTCACCAGCAGTATAATCATCGGTGTCTGGTCAGGCATTTCGTAGGAGGAGTAGACTTGTGTTGGGGTAATTAGGACTTTACAGTCTCAGGCTTGTGTGAGACATCCACACAGTCACAGGAATAATTGGTCTAGTTTCTAGTCTTCTGTTAATGCAGCCTGCACTGATGTGGAGTTTTCAGGGTGATTCATGTCTGAGGTCTGACAAAGTTTCAGCAGAGCTCAGCTGGTTGTGGCACGGTGTCATCATGTCGCTGCTAAGCTGCTCACTTCCAGCTCCATGTGCCATCATCAGCACAACGTCTGTACTGGCTGCAGCAGCTCCAACACACACACACACACACACACACACACACACACTTTATTCTTGTATCTTTCATTAGTCAAATTTATGTTGATTGGTAAAATTAACTTTATGTTTTAGGTTTTGTTTATGTTTATATTCCTGCACATTGTAGCTAAATTCTAAAAATGTTACAACTTTTTCTGAAAAATCATAAAATTACAACTTATTTTTTAAAACATTACTTTTTTAATCAAAATATTTCGATTTTATATTGATTTTCAAATATAATAAAAAAACAGGTCAGCTGTGCTTTAATAATTTAGTAATTTAATAGCTTATAAATTGTGCATTGCAGTTTTTTCATGATTATTAATCCGAATGTTGTTGATATTGTTTCAGGCGATGGAGAGCAAGCTGCTGGTTGGCGGGAAGAACATCATCGATCACACCAACGAGCAGCAGAAGATGCTGGAGATGAAGCGGCATGAGATCGCTGAGCAGGTAAACCTGTGTGTTTCTGTGTGTGTGTGTGTGTGTGTGTGTGTGTGTGTGTGTGTATTCTGATCCCACGTATGATCTTTGCTGATGTAGAGAAAGGTGACGTTTTAATCGTTGCTTTCAGACGCGTAGGGAGAGGGAGATGCAGCAGCAGATGTTTGTCCAGGACGAGGAGACGCTGGAGCTGAGAGAGACTTTCACTTCCCTGCAACAGGAAGTGGAGGCCAAGACCAAGAAACTCAAGAAGGTAAAATATCTGCGCCGATACTTTATGTAACATGCAGAAAAGAATCACACGTGAATACAATCCAAATACAGCAGTATCTATATGTTTTTGCACACACACACAAACACACACACACCTTCCTTTTTGTTCCTAATGTGAGTATATCCCTCTTTCACCCCTGAACCCCTGAACCTTGACCTGGACCCTAATGACCCCCCTGCCTCGGACACATGCTCCGTCCGGACACACACTTAAATCTCAGTACCTCAAGGTTTGTCCTGCCGTCCCCTCCTCTTTCCCTGGACCTTTCCCTCCCTCCGTCTGTCTTGATCACTCTCTGTCCATGCTTTCCACCCTAACACTCTCCCTTTGGTCAAATGGCTCAAGAACTCCCAGTAACTCACCCCTAAATCCTTCAGTGCAAACCCCTAAAACCACGCTCCGACCCCCTTCCCTGCTCCTCTCACTTCCCCAATCCGCTGCACTGGCCGAGCCAGCAGGACTAACCCCCGAACAACCCACTGTGTGAATGTAGATGACAATGTGACTAATGATCCTGCGTTGATTTTTGTTCCCCTGGTGGCGTTTAACGCGACATGTGTGCTTCCCACCCTTCTCTCACTGCATGGTGTTGTCTCTCTGAGGAAAAGAAGGAGAATGAAATGTGGAGTTTTTCCCACTGTGCATTTACAGCTCCGGGAGCAGCCTGTGACGCTCAGACCGCTCAGACTCTTAGGTTTAGCTTTGTTGGCTGAGAAAAGCTGGTTACTGATGAACTAATGCAGCAGCCAATCAGATTTCTACACGTCCTCGTTTTCCCTTCAAAATTTATGAGCTAATCAGGAATGTGCAAAATGAAGCAGAGGTTGATAATAGCTACTGAGTACTTTTTCAGCTGGCTTCATAGTGGTGCATTAAGTAGTCACAGCGTAGCAGCAGCAGGGCTGCCAGCTCTCAGGCTTTTGGCATGAGGCGCCTGCTTTCAGGCTCTGTCTCTCGCTTCCACGTCGATACTGGTGTTCTGTTTGTTGACTTTGACTGTTTATATAAAGGATATTTTCCTCTGAGTTTAATTAGTCAGCACACAGCAGCAGGAACAACACGTGCATCTTCAAATTGGGAGAGATGTGCGTTTTTTTCCCCAGGTGGCATTTTTCATTTTTTATTATTTAGATCTCAAGACGCAAGTAGGCAAGATCAATTGTTGTTCTGTGTTTTTCTACACACATCATCTTTTTCTTTTCTTTTTTTCTTTTTTTTTACTGTGAAATTATTTGGAGTAAAGCAGCTAGTCCTGAGCTCCATCACATCTACCGGGACATTTTTCCTGGGGCTGTTTGCTGAGTTTGTTGAAATGAAGACAACAATGAGCAGGTTAAAAGAAAAGCCCAATAATCATCTTCAGTAACACACATTCAGAGAAAGCCGTTACACTGCAAAACCTGCGCTTGCCACGATCACCGCCTCTTTCACAAACACTGCTATTGCACAGATCTCCTGAATCAAACAATGTAAGCACAGGCGTTGTAAAAAATAAAAGAGAGTCTGATTAGAAATGATACAGGTGTGACTTTAGATATGAGCTTTGCTTAAAGTATCATTTTTTTATTACAATAAAAATAAAAATCACCTTCTCAGATGTAATGCTTGTAGAATCGAATGTAAATCACAGTCTGAACATAATGAAAGACTGAACCAGAGACTTCCTTTAGTCCATCAGAGAAGCTTTTATATCCTTGTACATTGTTCATAGTTTTGGATTGATTGAGCCACATTTCGCCCTTGTTTTGAAATATTGTGTTTGTGAACTGTGTAATTTCAACAATAAATCCAATCAGTTTGGGGGTTTTTTTTGTGCTATAAAAAGTTTGCGACCAGCTGCTCCTTATTGATCTCATTTTCCTTCAGAGCTTCACACTCAAGCTGCATGAACATTTCCTTGAACTGCAGTGACATTTTAAAGGCCAGACCAGGGCTAAAGTCAGGATTAACCTACTTGTGTGAAAACCCCATACAGTCAAAGTCAAATAGTGAGCAGTGTGAAAGCTCAGGAGGAGCGCCGGAGGAAAGAGGAGGAATGAGCTGGAAGGAGGGAGGGCTGCCATGTTGCTGTGCTGCCCTTCTTTTTTTTTTTTTCCAGACACCAGTGCCTCCAGTGCTGTTGCTATGGGCAACCAAGCTGCAGCGGGCTGGAGACCAGTTCATCTCCTCACCCTCTCTGTTTCTCTCTCTCTCTCTCTCTCTCCTTCTAGCTTTATGCCAAGCTCCAGTGCATCAAAGCCGAGATCCAGGACGTGAACGACGAGCACGTGAGGAGCCGACAGGAGCTGGAGCAAACTCAGAACGAGCTCACCAGAGAGCTCAAGTTCAAGTGAGTCGAGCAAACGTGCTCTGACGGTTCAGCAAACACGGCACACACTCATAGATACGTGATTTGAACGTGTCTCATTTTTCCCAAATGTTGAGATGAGCTGAATAAACCTCAGACATTATCCCAGGAAATCCTACAAAATCAAAGGAATGGCTCCTTAAGTCCTTTATTAGCACTTTGTTTAAAAATAAAAACGTGCTGTGTGTGAATAATTCATGAAGTCACACCTCTGCTCTTCTTATCTGCAACATTGCATTACTAAATCAATGTAATTATAATAACTGAAGGTGAAACATTTTATTTAAGCCCTACAAATTCAAATAAGCATAAGCTCTTCTCTGCCCCTTGATTGTGATTTGACCTGAGATTAAACCTGTGTGGTGATGGGTGTTGTGAACCTGCAGGTATCTGATCATAGAGAACTTCATTCCTCCGGAGGAGAAGAATAAGATCATGAACAGACTGACCTTTGACCCCGAGGAGGATCAGTGGAAGTTTCAGCCTCTTGTTGCTGCTGAAAGGTCAGTGTGGGTAGTCTGATGTGAACATAATGAACTCAAAATGTGATTTGGGTCAGAGCTCGTGACCTTTTGACCTTTGTAACATGCCTGGTCTCTCAGTATCGCTGTGACCCTATAGGCACAAAAATACTTTTGTTAGAAACTGAGATTTTGATATAATATGACCATTAACATTGATTTCTAATTGATTTTTTTCCTCATTGATCCCCTCCTCTTCCTCTATCCAGTAAATCCTCGCAGATGAAGAAAAGGCCGGCATCTGCAGTTGGATACAAACGACCCATCAGCCAGTATGCCAGGGTTGCCATAGCGATGGGAGCTCACTCCAGATACAGGGTAGGTGTATGTGTGTGTGTGTGTGTGTGTGTGTGTGTGTGTTACATGATGTCTGTTGAATGGGATGTTGACAGAAGATTCATGTCCAGTGATGTGAAGTGGATATTAAAGGTGAAACATGATTTTCAGACTCACATGTGCTGAGATTTTTGTTTAGACATAACAAAGGGAATATGCAGCAGCAGTAGGACCTTTTGTGTAGAGAAGAATTTGGAGTCATTGCCACAAATCTGAACTCAGTCAGTGTCAACAGCTGTTGCAGTGATACGGGGATGAATCAGGAGACTGACAATTTATTATTTCGTCAAGGTTGTGTGAAGATTGAGTGCTGTACAAAAGGCCGAGGTTTCAATCATAAAACACAGTTACTGTAAAAACGACTTTTTAGACGAGATTTAAAATTAAAGTTATTGTTAGCTGACATGATGGTAAGTGGAGCCGAGGAGCCAGTCCAGCACAAGCTTGACCTCTTAGCATGATAAGGCGTTAGCAGTGCAGTTATATGCTCCATGAGAGGCTTTGTACTGTATGTGATTAATAAAGTTAAACAACTTGAAGTGTTAGGACAGTTACACAAGACGTTACAATGACAGACGGTGGGAGGATATAGAAGTGTGCATCACATAAAGTAATGAATGGAAGCAAGGCAGCATTCAGTCAGTGTGATCCTGACGACTCACTCACTCTCGTGTATATTTGTGTGCGCAGGCTGAGAACATCATGTTTCTGGAGCTGGACATGACGCCTCCCAGCACCGCCTCACTGGATCGTTCCACGGAGGCCGACCAAAGTCCCTCTGTGGACAGCTCGCCCACCAAGGACAGGGGCGTCCGCAAGTCTCGCTCCTGGTGAGCCCAAACCCCCCCCCCCTCTTACCACAACCTGTCGGGAGCTCAGGAGCCTGATATTATCTTCTAATACGTCCAAATACAAAGAAATTGTAGCAGATGCATATTTTGACCTTATGTTTCTTAATTCAAGTTTAAAATGGTTTGTTGTATTTGTGTTTGTTTTGTTCTTTTGTGCTATTTGTGCTAATTCTATATATTATATATTATAATAAGAAACAGCAGAGCAGAAAAGCCAAATATTTGTTTGTATTTGTTTATTTTTCATCTGTAAAATGTCCCACTCAGTGAAATTTTTTGATCACAATTGTTTAAAATACTAATTTATGGGATGGTTATCATAAGTGTTTATGTTATCTGTTCATGTAAAAACATTAATCTATATATACAGTATATATTCTTCAAGTTCATCCATCATGATTTATATTATCCATTGATGTCAATGTAAAATACAATTCAGGGTGTAGATATACAAATAAGAAGTTATATTGTATGTGGGCCTTTACTGCTCAGCCTGTATCTGACGAGTGTAAAGGGTTTAGAGTCAATGCATCTCTAAATGGGATTATTCAGGATTAGCCACACCCTCTCTAGGCGGTCCTAATCTGATGGTTTATCTCTCATTTGCTCAGAAGCTTCTAATCTCAAATGCTGCTGGATAATCGTATTAACCTGCGTCAAAGTCGCATGTAAAGATTGTATTTTTATTTTTTTTGTATTTCTATCTTAATTTTTTTTCTTCTTCTTTTGCAGGTGTCAGCCCCCGAAACCCATCACTTCCTCCTCTTCTAATGTTTCCTTGGCGGCATGTCACACTGCCACACCCACAGCGGCACAGTGAAGCTTTAGTGAAGAGGATTTTTTTGTTCTATTGTTATTTATTTTATTCCCTCTGCTTCCTCCTCCTCTTTTCCTCTTCCTCTTTTGGCCATTGATCAATTTTGGACGACTTCTCTGTGAGGCCTACAGCTGGGACACAAACACACACCCACCTCTGCTGAATCCTGAGAGGTCATGGACTACCTTAATGGGTAGTTAATGAGGAAATGATCTCATGACAGGAAACAAAATGACCTTATGAACCTCAGAAACTCTGTAAAACATCACCCCCTCCTGTTCTACGGATGTAAAGAGCCACCAGATCCCCTTCTGCCATGCATGTTTGAGACCAAGAGCCTCGGATTATCCTAAAACAACTGGCTGCAGTGCTGCACTGCCCAGACTGGTGTGCGTGTGTGTGTGTGTGTGTGTATGTGTGTGTGTGTGTGTGTGAGTGTGTGTACTGTACATACAGGGCTGTATGATTGCCTGTTTGTGTTTCTAATTGTGACCAATAGAGATCTGGAAGATCACAAACTGCTTGTAGAACTGCTTGAGTCCCCTGTAGAATATCAATCAGTGTAAATATTTCATGTATCTGTTCACGTCTGTGTTGGCTTCTGGAGTTAAGAACGGTAGAAAAATAATGATATAACATATGATGTGTGCTGTTGTGGGTCAGAGAGGTTCCTTGAAGCCTGAATGATGACCTTTGTCTAACATTATTCCACTGTCCGTCCACTCTGTCTAATTTATAAGAAATGCCTTAAAATAATCATGAAAATTAAAATACTGAGGCATGTCACACTTCCAAAATCAATTTGCTGGATTTTTTTTTATTTATACCAGGACAAAGGAAAACACAGGGGAACATTAAAATCTAAAACAAAGTCACTTTAAATGTAGATCCAGTTGAAAACTAAGTGTCCCAGGTAGATTAAACAGAAATCATGGCTATTATGAAATGTATTCTTGGTCATGGAAACTCATTTGCTTTTTCTGGAGCTGGGTGGAGATTAAACTTGAGTAGTTTACTCTGTCATTTGAGGAAGACCATAAGATGTGGTTAAATGCCAATACATGGCCCTTGAGCTGAGATATTTTCAAAACACCACTAATGCTTTACCCTAAATTACCATTTAAGTCACTGGTGAGACCAACTCAACCATGGACTGAACGCAGCCGGTCTTTTTCCTTTTGTTTGACAATTTGCACAAAATATAAAAACAATAGAGTCAGTGGAGAAAACATATGTCTGTTTTGCCTTACAGTGTTTTCTCTGCCTCCACCTCAAAGTTACTTGTGTGTATCAGGACACCTCTTCGTGCATTATCCCTCTGAAAAGGAAGGTTCTGTTTGTTTGTTGTTATTTTAACTATATGTTCATTATTGAGGCTGTAATTTGCAGCGGTGTTGAACTGGACTCCATCATACCAAGACGAGCTTCTAATGTTTTGCTGGCCTCATTTCTAAACATGAAAGCGGAAGAATATGAGAAACATGTCAATATAATGCAGCCCAGTACACCACCACCACTGACTAGTAATAAACATATAGTTGAATTAGCACCTCTCAGAATAATAAAGTGGCCTGGCAGTGTATTTGTAGTAAAGCAAACATTAATTTAACACATACAGTGGCAAGACGAAGTACGTGAACCCTGTGGGATGACATGGGTTTTCTGTATTGATCGGTCATAAAATCTCCAACAGGAGGATTTTGTTTGTTTTTAAGACAAATTCATACATAAACGCAGGTATTTCCAAAGGCTTCACTCACTACTTCTTGCCACTTTAAGTGAGGACTTGCCTCCAGTCGGTCGGTGTAGCCATGTCATTTTCTTTGCTGTGTGGCTTCTGTGAAGTGACGCAGCAAATTAAAACCATTGCTGTAAAATTTAAATTAAGTTAATTCATCGTGGCTGCCGTGGCAAGAAGGTCAGTACAACCTAACCTGCTGACTGAGGGTTGTCTAAGTGAAGCTGAAGGGCGCCAGACTGGCCTGTTGTTTGGAGAGCAGGGTGCAGTTTAGTGTCACAGGGTTCTTTACTTCCTAGAGGTTAAGAGGAGCAGACAGTGAGGAGGTGGGGGGGGGGGGGG